>NC_040909.2:68761139-69061139 GCF_004126475.2 Phyllostomus discolor
GTTATCTGTTAGTGGTTCCTTTGTTGTTGGGTTTCCTCTTCCAGTGGGTATCCTGGTGTTCACCACCTCCACCTATTCTTTTTGTCATCAGTGGAAGGGGGAAGGCAAAATGGTTTAAGACAGCAACAGAGAATTCTATGATGTTTACAGTAATAGCAAGTAGGGAAGAGATAGGAGATCCTTTGACTATGTATAGTGTTAACCGTGATCTTCCACCCAGCTAGCTGATTTTTAGAAAGGATGGAAAGAAGATAAGACTCTTGTTGTGGAAGGAAGGATTGTGAGTTGGATGTATAAAGCAGGGAGATTGTGGGAGGTCAGATTCTGGGGTAAGGCGAGAGTAAAGGATAGTAAATAGGTGTAGTGTGTGAGAGAATAGAGTAAACCACTACAGTAATAGAGTTCAGGAAACTTTGAAATGGGTTAAGATCTGGGGGGGGGGGTGTTGTTAAGTAATTACAATTGCATGGAACAGCAGATATTTGCAATAATATTATGGCAACAGTCATATGACAGAATCTGTGAGATCTAGGTAACAAGAATAGGGAGTACAGAACCTTAAGTAGTGTGCTAATGGGACACAGGTGAGTTAAAGGACAGTAGATTAGCAATACACTATGGAAAGAGATATCAGGGGAAAGCTGTCAGATAATACAATATATCCAGCCTAGCAAAGCAGACTATACAAAAAGAAGAGGGATACAAAAATACTATTAAAAAAGATGTAGGAATACTGGAAAAATAATAATAATACAAATATGCAATAACTTGCAGTTTCTCTGTAGTAGCAGAGTGAAGTGTGTCTCACTGTCCCAGCTGTTGTGATGCCCCTTCTTTGGGTTCAACTTTGGTCTTTTCACAGATCCAGGATTTTGTCTCACTTGTAGGTATTTAGAAAAAATTTAAAAAAGTAAAAAATAGAAAAGGCAGATGAAGGAAGGAAGAAGAGATAAAATTGGAGGAAAGGAAGGAGAAAGGAATAAAACAAGAAATCAGGAAAGAGAGGAAAAAGGAATCAAAAGAGAATAAAAACATTAAAAAAAAAATTGTTAAAAAATAGAATCAAGTTAAAAAGTCTCTTGGTTTCAAAGTGGCCAAACCGGTTTTTCTCCTCTTGCTGGCTATGGCAGGTTGAGGAGTGATTGGTATGGCTTTTCTTCCTTGGCCAGGGGAGCTCACACTGGCTCCTCATCATTGCTCCCTGGGTGTGGGAATCAGGTCTTTCCCCAGGGTTACTGCTGTGGACTGGGGCGCGGGGATGCTCTCCCTGCACATGTGCCTGCGTGCCTGCGTGCCCATGGCTGGAAGGCAGTGAGGCTGGAGTGACTGATCACTTTAGGAGAATTCCCCAAACAGTGTCTGAATATTCACTCCTTCCTCTTGAGAAATTCCTCCTGTTCAAGCCTTCCGCTCCCCACAGTGGCCTGGCTTCTCCCTCCCTAGCCAAACTCTCCAGCCAAACTGGTGATTGTGGGGGTCGGGGCCTGCTGCAGGACCCAGCGTCTCAGGTCTCCACAGCCTCCAAAGGTGCTCACAGCCCCTGTGTGTTTGCTAACACCTGGATTCCTCCCAGTGCCTCTCAGACCTTGTTTGGCTGGGGAGGGAGCAGTTGTCCCAGCTCTCTCCCAAGGACTCTGTGGCAAACCCAGCAGCGGGCCTTGTGCCTGGGGCTGCAGCCCCCGGAACACATGCTGGTCCCCAGGACCCTACCTTGTTGCCGCACTCTTCTTAGGGTCCAGTTTTTCGGTTCCGCCACAATCCTTGGTCCCCTATTTTCACAAATGCTGAAGTATGTTGGTTGCTTGCTTTTCTACTCCATAGATCGGTCAGGATTTTCTCCCCTGAGCAGAGGGAAGCCAAATCTGCTTCTTCCTACTCCGATGCCATCTTAGCCCCCCTCAATAAATATTTTTAAGCAACTGCTTAAGTATTGCTTATTTTTTGTTATAAAATTAATTTGGTTAATGGATTTATTATTTTTTTAGGTTTTTAAAGGAAAATTTAATTTAAAATAGTTCTAAAACATATAAAGTGGTTACAATACAAATGCAGAATTAATGAATATTTGCAGCCAATATTTTATGCAAATTTTGATGTTTATTGTATAATAATTAAAAATTATCTTATATATATTTATTGTTGTTCAAGTACAGTTATCTCCATTTTCCCACCACCATTTTCCCCTGCTCCACCATCCTTACCTCCCATCCTCGATTCTACTTCCTTTTGGCTCTGTCTATGGGTCCTTTACACGTGTTCCTTGATTACCCTTCCCATTCTTTTCCCCATTATTCCCCTCCTTCCCCTCTGGTTACTGTCAGTTTGTGCTTTATTTCCATGTCTCTGATTTTATTTTGCTTGCTTTGTTTTGTTGATTAGATTCCACTTATAGGTGAGATCATATGGTATTTGTGTTTTACCACCTGGCTTATTTCACTTAGCATAATGATCTCCAGTTCCATCCATGCTGTCATGAAGGATAGAGGCTCCTTTCGTTCAGCTGTGTAGTATCCCATTGTGTAAATGTATCACAGCTTTTTGATTCCCTCATTTACTGATGGACACTTAGGTTGCTTCCAACACTTGGCTATTGTAAATTGTGCTGCTGTGAACTGCTATGAGATGTGTGTATAGGTTCTTTTGAATTGGAAATTATTTCAACAGTTACTCTGTCCTTATTTTATGCATCTTGTAATTTCTGTGTGATATTTTGTGTGATATTTCTAGTGTCAAATCTGTGTAGGGTCTCAGTTCTGACACACATCGTACAAATATTTCACTGAGAAAATAATAGCTACTGAGATGCTTAAACAGGGTATCAGGCTTGACTTTGCAAAGCTGTCTGTTGGCTATGAGTCTAGAATTGTATTTTAACAATTAATGGAATTTGTTACTATACCTTTTATTATAAGGTATAATGATTATAAATCAGTAAGCCCTATGTTAAGAAATATTTGAAGAAAAAATGTGTGTCAATTTCATAATGCATATTCTTAATGCTTTAAGAATTAATTGAATATTAATTACTATTTATTACTATATTTGTAATAAAGCCCCTCATTAAAATATTACTTACTGTGTATTTTCCTGTCATGGTGTGATGAATATTCTGAACAAGTATCTAATAATTATGTATTTAGTATCCCACTTAAGATACCATCCATTTATTCCATCTTTAGTATTAGGATTTATAATGTTCAAAGCAGTGTTAGAAGTTTGCTACATTAATTTTTTTTAAAGATTTTATTTATTTTTATTTTTAGGGAGGGAAGGGAGAGAGAGAGAGAGAGAAAGAGAGAGAGACACACACACATCAATGTGTGGTTGCTGGGGCTTATGGCCTGCAACCCAGGAATGTGCCCTGGCTGGGAATCGAACCTGGGACAGCTACATTAATTTTGATACTAAAATATACATACTACATTCATAGATAGAATCTGAAGTTAAAAGACCTCTTCCTGATGTGAAAATCTCTGGTGCCATGTCCCTGATACATTAGAATCTCTTCTGTGCTGTGCTGGAGCACCACTAGCAATAGAAATGTTTTATATTTAGAGGTAGTCTATTCCATTACTGAGCAGCTTCAAATGGTTAGAAAGCACATGTCTGCATCCCTAAATTTTCTCATTAATTTTATGTTAATTACCTATCACACCAATAATGCTGCATTATGAAGAAAAACTTTAAGAACTGTACTGTCCACATCATAAGTTGATTGATTCTTGCTCATTGGCTTTCACTCCTTCTCCCCAAAGCTTTGCCAGGCCAAATAGGAAAAAAAATCCTATCCTTGCCCTCAGTCCAGACAGCATTAATGTTTAAAGCCATAGTCTCCAAGCCTGATAATTTTAGAAGCTGCTCTTCTTAGGAAGGGCTGGTGGTAGGTAAGGAAGCCAGTTGACATGCCGTTCACCAGAGTTGCTAATGAGTCATTTGAAATGGTAGTACATGTTTATATGAACATAGATCAAGAATCAATGTCATCATGGGGCAAAAAGATATCATTAAATTATTTCCATATACAACAAGGCTGATTTAGAGCTTAATTGCAAATTAATAATGAATACTCAATCCTTGTGTATTGTACTGAATATAATCCAGCTCTTAATCTTAATCTATAATTCACTGTTCTTGTTAAGAGAAGACCACTGTCTTTTTCTTTTCTTATGGGCATGAAGCTCATATCATGAGATCTTCATTTTTATTTACTTATTTTATTTATTTATTTATTTAAAGATTTTATTTATTTATTTTTAGAGAGGGAAGGGAGGGAGATAGATAGAGAGAGAGAAACATCAATGTGCAGTTGCTAGGGGTCATGGCCTGCAACCCAGGTATGTACCCTGACTGGGAATCGAACCTGAGAGACTTTGGTTCACAGCCTGTGCTCACTCCACTGAGCAACACCAGCCAGGGCTAATTTACTTATTTTAAATTGTACAAATCCATGTGATATTAGTTGGTACAAACATGCACCTCTTTCAAAGAAAGGGCATTGTGTGTGGCAGATGACCCCACTGGGTGTCTTTGATATTTGTATTTTTCAATTGTGATAAATAGAGATCTAATTTCTGTGTGATCATAGGTAACTTGTATGGTCTGAGCATGCCATAGTTCCAAAAGCATAAGGGAGTACTTGTTAGTGCACCCTTTTGGGTTAATTGAGCTATCCTATTCTACTAATATTTTTATGCATTTAAGTATTACTAATGTAATTACTAATTCTCAGGCATGTTTCAGTCACTGTTGGAACATTTGACCCTAAAGGAAAGTTCAGAGGATTTCATTGGGTATTTATGACTATTCCTAAGTAACTCTCAAGTGTTAACTACTTCTATTAAAACTAAAGTTAAATATATTTCTGACTTTATCAAAAGTCTCATGATATATGATTAATAAAATAAAAACCATTTATTCCAGTTTTAATCATAATTGTAAAGGTTTTGAACAAGTGCTATTTGCATTGTTGTGCTATTCCTTTTGCAGCTTCCTACTTGCACCAATGTTTAGGCTAACTATTCTTCCTTTTCAAATGAAGTCAGGAATTCAGGGACAATGCTGTTGCTCTTTGCCAATGAAGTAAAAAATAACATTAATATTTTGGTATTTATTTTTTCATAAAACATGTATTTTTCATTCTCAAAATGATAAATTTAATCATGAAGTAAATGTCTGGGCAGTTGTTTTTGATTTGGCATATAGAAATCCATCAATTTTCACCTTTGCCATCTGCAAAATGCTTTCACACCAAATGCTCCCCAAGCTCCCTTCATTTATCAAAGCTCTGAGATGTGAATTTCACTCAGAATTGCAAATATAGTGTCACTGGTTTAAACTGCATTTCTTCACTTCCAAGGTGCTCACATTATACTTCCTTTCTTCAGTTTAAAATGATATAGAAAATACCAAAGCTATTTTTTCTTTACTTACTCATAAAACCTTTGTAATCTTAGAGTTGTCAGATAATATTGACTTTATTTCAACACTTTTACTTTTGGGGATAGTGAAATTAGGTCTAAGAAAGATATGTCTTTAGTTTTATATAGCAATTAGTGGTCAGAGAATAAAAATTAGGTTTGCTGATATCTAATTCATCATACAATTATGCTAAAGCAAATACTTCAAAGATCAAAGCAGTGATATTTCACCAGTGAAATGCAAAATAATCAGTGAGCTCAGAAATACAAAAAAAATCATTAACTCATCATATACATTAAGAAGTCATGAGATTTATGTTCATGAGAATAGGTGAGACCAAGGGAGCCAATGAAATGAAAGACTAGGAGTGAACCCAAAGAACACTGCCATTTAGAAAAAAAGAGTGGGAGAAAATAGCAAAGGAGACTTTATCTGTTAGGGTCCTCACAGGATAAATAACATGTCAAATTAGGATGATTTACACTTAGAGGGACTAATAACCGAATAACCAATGTGTCACCACTCCTCATCTGTAAAGATAGAAGACCCACCAGGAGGGATTGTAGCCTACTCTCTAGGGATTCAGTCAGTCTGAGAAGACCTCTGGGTAGTGACAAGAGGATAAATGCCCTGTCCCCATTCTTCTGCCTTCCTTCCTCCTGTCTTCTATTCTTGCTGCTTACTTTCCAAATAAACCTGGAAGCTAGAGAGTATAAGCTGGTGATGTAATAATATAGGTCAGCTTGACAAGATGGGGAGAGGTCTGAAGAACTGAACAGGAGATGCCTGGCATAGAGAGCAAAATATTTTAAATCAAGAATTTGGAGCTCATATTCTCTTTAATTACTTATTTGTAATGGTATATAAATACAAAGAAAATATAAAGGATATCTATTTTGTTATCTCCCCAGGATATGATGAGAATTAAATAATTTTAGAAACTGGAAATTACCTTTCAAAATTTAAAGCCTTACATAGTCATTAGTATTGTTATTGCTGAAGGTAGGTCTCCCATAGAGTGAAGGAAAACATGGATTACATCAGAAAAACAAATCTGTTTTGAAAACACCTTTTATAATAGTGCCTTCACAGAGCATATTAAATGCAGTGAGTGCGTGAACACACACTTAAACTGGAATGACGCAGCTCAGGTTCAGTGACATTCTATCATTTTTGGATACACCTTTTATACATGTAGCTTTAAAATTATGAATATCATATTATGTGTTTATCACAGTGATATTCAACCAATATGCTATAAGAACTTTTAAAGCATGCAATAACTGAGTATTTAGTCAGGGATACTGACCTATTTTCCCTTAGATTGTCAAATTAAAAAAAAATGACAACAGCCAACACAATAGCTATCTGGTATGAATGAATCAAAATTATACCTATTTTTATTGGAATTACAAAAACTATAATGTATTTTTTTGGTGTGCCACATAATTTTAGTAACCAGTTTGTGTGTGCCATGAGATGAAAAAGTTCAAAATAGTGGTGTACTACTTTGTTGCACTGAAGATACTCCATAAATGTGCATGAAAAAAAGATGTTTGTAAGAATAATAGTTGTACATTGATAACTGCAGGGTCATTTTAGTGAATAAATATGTTTATTACTCTAAAAAAAGAAAAATCCAACTTTTATGGAGGCTCCATTCATTTCCTAGAAAATCAGATTCTTTTAAAAAGAAATAGTACAGCACTATGTAAGAAAAGCATGAAATGATTTTATGTAGCATCTACAACTTGCTGCTTTTTTTCTCTTCATTCATTATTTTACAGTCACTTTCATTACATTTGCAATAAAATTCTCCATGATTAAAACTAAATAGAACTACAAGTCTCAATGTATGAGGGAAGTCTCCCAAAAGCTGGAATTGTCCTGTGTATGGCAGACCCCTTGTAGTGCAGGCCTCCCCTAGTAAGTGTGCATTCTAGGAACCTATCTGTATCAGTGTACCAGCTGACATTGTTGTAAGCAGGTATGTCATCTGGCTTCAGTGAATTGTCCTGAAGACTCTTTCAAGTGCATTTGCCCATTTCATGATGGGTGATTTACAAGCACACCTGCCCATACCACTGAGTGTTCACCAGTTTGTGACCAAAAATGATATGACCCCAAGCCCCACCCTTCTTATTTACCCAATATTACCCTGAGAGACTATTTTTTGTTTCCCTGGATGAAAAATGTCCTCAAATGGAAATGTTATGCTGATATGGAAGAGGTGAAACAAAAAACAGCAGGAGCAATAAAAGGCATAAAAGTTGATGAGTTCAAAACTGTTCTGAGCAGTGGAAAAAAGTATCAATAGATTCATTGCATCAAATGGAGAATACTTTGAAGGTGACAGAAGTTTAAACATGGAGAATAAATACACCACTTTTTAGAAATAGGTTTCATTTTTGGGGGGTCCCGCATCATATTTTTAGTATATTTCTTTAGTGAAGAAGCTTAAGAATTGAAATGATCTGTTATATTTTCTGTTACAATCAAAATGTAGGTGTAGAAGATATGACTATAAATGTTATGAGAATGGTTTTACATAGAAATAATTGTAGCAATTTAATATCTATTTTCATTTGATTTTCATCTTCCTACCTAATAATTGGTAACTAGCTGGGTAATTTTAAAGGAAAACCAAGCAGCGGGAGAATCCCACATGACCAGAAAGTAAAATTTAAATGAAGGCGATTGTCTCAAAACGTAGTACCTAAATTAGCAGACCACATTCAGAGAGATATGAAATAGCTAAGTTCATACATTTGATTGGTAACTATGTGTCAAACACAAAAGTCAATAACAGCTCTCTGTAACAGAAATTATTTCAGTTTATAATGTCTAGTAAATATCATAAAAGTGATTTGTAAATATTGCTATTTAGAGGGAGAAATGTTATCCAGTTTATATTTAATTAATTCTATGTTAAATCTTTACAGAGAAAAATAAAGCCAAAAGCAAAACTTGAAATAATTAGAATGTGTATTTTCTCTCTTTTCTGTCTTTAATTTATGGTTTTAATGAAATCTGCCATTTTCTTGATATTTTATACAACAGATCACTTAGTTAAATCAATAACCACTCCCTCATGAAATATCTAGCCAGAAAACAAATGGCAGAGCTTATATTTATTATTATAAGTTCAGAGTATTTATCAGAAAGAAGACTGGTATTTTAAATCAAGAGTACTTTTTCCTATTTCCTTAAAAAAAGACAAAGGCTTACTTATTAGTATGCAATATTATTTTAAGTAATATATTTCTTATTCATTGTTTATTTCAAAGAAATCAGAACACTAATATTTATAGCTATTGAAGATCAATATATTATAAATGTTTATTTATCTAGCATTCTATTTAGTTGAAGTGTTTATTAACTGGCATTCTATATTTAGCAATGTTATTAGTAATTCCAAACATGAACAAATTTAAGGTGTTTCATAAGCATCAAAAGAATAATTATGCTTGGCACCATTTTAGTATTAAGTATCTTTTGTATTCTTGTTTCTTAAAGGTTCATGATCTACATATGATATTAGTGAAAATACTCTCACCCAGAATATTTTGTATACTTTATTTCCCTTCAAGACCAAAGACTTTATATAGTGTATTTCAATGTATATTGTTATTTCAGAAATCTGTTGTACATACAGATTGGACAGATGTTTTCTTTTTAGCTAATTGAACTAATTTTTAAACTTAATTTGATTTCATTAGAATATATTCATTCAGTAAAGTGATACTCTCTTTTAGCAGCATCCCTACTTTCTGTTGGATCATGGTTCAATGGCAGGTGTGTTTAATGTTGAGCTCGATGTGTCTGTTGTCACGATGGATGAGGTGAGGTAAAGCTCCCTGCTTACAGTGAGCCCCACTGTGCTAGCCAGGTAGCTCAGTTGGTTAGAGCATCATTCCAATACACCAAGGTTGTGGGCTCCATTCCTGGTCAGGGCACATACAAAAAGCAACCAATGAATGCACAGATAAACGGAACAAGGGATTGATGTCTTTGTCTCTCTCTAAAA
This sequence comes from Phyllostomus discolor, assembly GCF_004126475.2. Taxonomy (NCBI): domain Eukaryota; kingdom Metazoa; phylum Chordata; class Mammalia; order Chiroptera; family Phyllostomidae; genus Phyllostomus; species Phyllostomus discolor. Next base: position 68,770,585 of record NC_040909.2, read on the forward strand.
TTGATAAATAAAAACATTAAAAATGCAGTGAGCCCCCCTGCTTTTACCCGCTTTCAGAAGTTCAAATGTATAAGCAAGAAGTAAAGCATTTACAAATACAAATCAATGGGCAGAGATCCATCTAGAAGCTTTTCATCACTTATTTATCTTTAGTGGGAAATGGATTAATGTAATTTACCAAGTACTCAGTAGTATTCCTTCGATTGTAATGGACTTTCTGTTTTAAAGTTTGTGAATTCCCACTGGCACAACTCTCTTCTGTAAAAGACCAAGATAAAATCTTTTCTTTTTTTGGTAAGATTTATGATTGGAGATAGGTATTTTTATTAAATTTACTGGGTGACATTGGTTAATAAAATTGTATAGGTTTCAAATGCACAATTCTGATACATCATCATATATTGCATTGTGTGACAAAATCTTGAAGTACTGCAAACCATCGTAGTCACCCACGGATGCTGCTGAGCAGATTTTCCACAGGTGTTACAGACTCCAGAATTTATTACTATTTTATGATGGAGATAAATGTCATTTGTGAGCTTTTCTCAGGCTTGCCTACTATCATTGGTAAGCTCTGAGGGGCCCTGGGCATTGATTTTTAAGCTCTTGGCAAAATAATTCTAGGACCCAGGTATGTCATCTCATTTTCAATGTCATTTTTCTTCTGCTTTGTTTTGATTGACATGTGTTACTTTTCTATGCCAACTTTTTCTTCTGCTTAGCTGGAGAGATTTTCTCATCAAAGAAACCTCCTGCAGTGTTACATGTATCAGTTGCTCTTTAACAGAAGTCATTGGTACAAAGAACATACAGATTTAAAAATTTTATCTGTTTTATTTTATATTTTGCAGAAGAAATTGTTTTTTATTCTTACACACAGTAATAAGAGCATAAGTACAGAGTTTTAGCAGAATACATCGTACTACTAGTGACTTGAGGAACCTCACTGAACCAATTTGTGTGACTGAGGCAAAAACCTAAAATAAACAATCTAAACTGTGTCTTTTGATTTAATCATCTGGATTGCTAAACCTGATCTTTCCAAATAATTGTACGTATCACTTTGTTACTTTGTAACTAAGGTCCTAGTGTAGCTCATCAGGCTGTATTAAGACAAATGTGGGTGCTAAGACTGGTGTGGCAGGGACATAAAATGATCCACTTACATCCCTGGGGTGGCGCACCACACAGGTAACTTTGATAAGACTGCCACTGAGAGCTGTGTGCATGCTCATATGTGAAAATGGGGCTTCAGGAAATAAGGTAGATAAGATCTTAACTTTCACAAGCAGTGGCTCAACCCTACTGGTGTTTCTTGTGGGTCTTGTGAGAAAGTGTGTGGGTTCTCTCATCCTCCCACTTTCCAGAACACAGTGATATTTTGTAAGTAAGAATGGAACAACAAAATCAGCATAATGTGATTTTCCTGAGTTTCTTTTAGTCATGGCTGTCCTATTTATAGTACATATTTTTATTTTTATTCTATGCATTCATTTTAAAAATGTGAATACTTCCAATTATGATTGTCATTCATCTTTATGTTGTTTTCTTTTATTGTTGCTGTATCTTTTGTGAAGTAGTTGTCAGCAATTAGAGTAGGCTTAGCCATTTGTGAGGGGGTGAGAGTGTCCTGATAGGTGTGTCCCCTCACACAAACCAGGAGACAAGTGAGGAAAATGTCTGGCAAGGATAGGCTGGCAGGAAAGAATGTATTTCAGAAGACCAAGTTTTCCCAATTACTTTCCTCACAGATAATCAGCTAAAAATAAAAACTAGAATATCAGTAGAATCTGAAAGAGGTTACTTAATCACATCATAACTTTAATCTTTTTTAGTTTGGTTGGATTTTGAAGAGTGGGCTGAAGGGGGAGTTGGTGGCTCTAATATTATGTAGGTGACATAGGGCCTAGGAAGTAGGTTAGCAGTCTTATCAATGTTGTCCTATGTCTAATGCTGAACTTTCACAGTGAAAGATTTAACTGTGGTTTTAATAAGAGGTCAGGGATTCAAACACATGGAGAGATCATGAAAGGAAAGAAGATGAGAGAGAAGCCAATTGCTAAGGTCCAAAACAGACACTGGCCAGCATTGCCTAAAATATCACTAATCAACACTCATGCATTGTGGAACCAAACAAAAGGCAGACTGTCCATGCAGAGGCCTGTGGCGCTGGCAGGAAAGTAGAGAGATGATATCCATTGATAGAGAGGTAGACCCCTAGAAGCAAGGCTACAACTCCACTCATGGTATGCTTGTTAATGTCTTCTTTCTACACCAAGAATTTATTACTGTGGAACCTAATTAAGATCATTCTTAGGTGAAACAGTGAAGCATACAATCACAGGTGGATTATTACTGGCCATGGAGTAGAAAGTTGATGCTTATAATTAAAGAAATATTTCTCCATTTGGTTCTGCAAAGCAGAGATTATGGCCTTTATAAAAGTGAAATATTTCTTCAACCACAGTTTGTATTATCTCATGGTTGAAAATTTGCTTCTAAGCATCCAATGACATGCTTCTTGATCTTTTAGTTAATGTAGAAAATATGATTCTACTTGCAATATGTGAATTTAATTTATCTGATTAGCACCTGAATTTGTTGTTTCACTGTTTTTAACTACTAAAGATAAAGATCAATTTTTATATTTTTATGAGTAGTTGTTAAATCACATTGCAGACATTTTCTGATTTATGGAAATTATGCTTACAAGAAATAATCTATACTCCACATGCTCCAAGGTCTCACTCCCTTCTACTACTCCTGGGATGGAGCCTGGTGGTAAAGAGCAAGACAGGAGAGAAAATGGCACCATGAGTTACTTTGAGCAACACACACACACACACACACACACACACACACAGAATATAATGGGTATATTACATGTAAGTGAATAAAAGGGACAAAAAGTCACACTGTGGATAGAGCTCTAGTGGGAGCTGGGTCCTGTTCCAGACCCGTTCTTCTACTAAAGGCTTGTGTGACTTTCTGGGTTTGTATTTCCTTAGATTAAAAAGACAGTAGATACCTACAGTGTTCCCCTAACCCTCACTGTCTTTGGGATGCAATGAGATAATGGCTCTTCCATTTCTGGGTAGAAAGGTGAAAGTCTTCCATCAATTAGGGAAATGTGGAGGATCTATAGCCTGGATTTGGCTAGGAACTTTAACAGAAACAATGCTATGTAAAAAGGAAAGACCTACATGTATAGGAAAATAGTACTTTTATTAAAAGATCACCTTGGAAACTGTTTATTATATTATCAGGACTGTTATTTTCCAAATGTTAGCTGCTGGCTTGCTCAAGAATAAATCAACTGGAGAATTAGGATGTTGACATACTGTTCAAGCTAAAAGCTTAGTTACATAGGGTTGTATAATTCCTGTTTTCTGCAGAGTCTATGTTAGAAACACAGCTGCCCTTCCTACCCGCACTTTCAGAGCTGAGCCGTATCCTCTTTAAAATAAATTAATTTTCTCTATTGTTTGCAAAGCAATAACAGTTTTCAGCAACACGAACATAAAATGCTGTATTTAAGATGTGCCAGCGTTATCAACAATAAAAAGGAAGGTCTTTCCTCTATTAAGAAGTCCATACTCCCTGTCTTGCACAGGTTTGGGTTCCACAGAAATAGGAAACTTCTGGCTGTGAGGACCAGCATGACTGGTGCTTTCTAACATGTAGAAACATGGATCCATGTTGGGCAACTTGTCATTCCTGAATCCTGACCTACTTTGTTTCTGAAATAGAATTTTCCATGTTTTCCTTTTCTTTTGATGAAGGTCTGTATTTGTAACTGTTATCCTTGTAAATCAAAAATCCGAGATAAAGAACACCTACATCACTTCTAATGACATTCTTTTAGTGGGCTTTCTTGGAGTAAGACTTCGTCATAAATTATTTTAATACAATGTGCCAACTCTGTGTAAATGAAAGCAGTAATAATAGCTCACATTGGTTAAATTTGGGTGCTGAGTCATCTCCCTATTTCAATGCTTTTGCTGTGCACCACTTGGCTCACTCACATTTACCTCTTGAGCCTGGAACTCCTATCATCTTTGAATGGAAGAAGACACTGGAGCTTAGGAAAATCCAGTGACCTTTGGAATCATACATATACTTAGACCCAAAGTCAACTCTTGATTTTCAATAAACCCATACCCATTTTACAAAATAATTTGTAATTGTCTTTGAGGGCCTCTGAAGATTACAGGCAAAGGCAGGATATATACCAGTTTCCCCTCTGCTCCTCTGCCTACACTCTGTGGTTCTGCTTGGCTGGATTTTGTCAAAACTCCTCCTTTTAAAAATTATTATATTTTTTTCAGGGGGGAATGAGTAGGGTTTATAGGAACAAATTTGGAGGACACATGGACAAAAACTAGGGGTGAGGGGTAATGGGGGGAAGAGGGGAGGGTTGGGTGGGTGGGCTGGAATGGGGGTAAGTGGGAGAAAACTGTACTTGAACAGTGATTAAAATAAAATTAAAAAACTATTAATAAATAAATTTTACCAAAAAATTATTATATTTTTATTCCTTTTTTACATTTTAACCAACATTTTTTTTATTTATCCAGTTCAATGGCAATGTTTTCATTAGTGATGTCCTTGATGTAATCAAGTTTTTAAAGTTATCTTAGGAATCTCCAAGATAATTGGAATTTATGCTCAGTATAATTTTGAAGTTTTATACATTTATTTTTTATATATTATAGTCATCAATGGTGCATGACATATTACCCAGTTATATTAGTGCCAACATTTACTATAAAAAATTAGAGTTTGTATGTACAGTATTCACTGACATAAGTTTTATTAAGTGCATGTAGAAGAGGGTAGGAACTTGGTGCCCTGATTTTCATTTTTGCATAAAACTCAAAACACAAAACTAACCCTCTTTTTGTGAAATGTCCAGTGCCACACACTTTTTTTGTTGAATATCTGTGTTTGTAACTGTAATTCTGGTAAATGAAAAGCCTGAGGTATTGAATACTTCCATCACTGCTAATGAATTCTTATCCAAGGTATTGACTGTTCCCCCTCATATATTAAAATGGCATGAGATTTTCTATTATTACCAGTATTAGCCTTGACTATCTTTTATATGTGTGGGAGTGATGGATTTGTTTAAGAAAATGGTGACAGGATACACATAGCTGTAAGAATGGTGCTTTCTACTTCATATTATAATAGATACAGTTATAGATGGCAAGGTATTAAATAGGTAATGATGATGAAGATAATGGTGTGGAGGAATCAAATGGCCCTTTCCATAGTCCTTTCTTTCCTTAACAGATGAATCTGGATATAGTAATTGAGGCCTGAATATATTTGTCAATATTGCAACTTGCTGTTTAATTAGTTTCTTTACTTCCCAAGAACATTTTGTTCTGATTTTCATGCTTACTCACTTTAACAAAGACACTACAAAAAAAAAAATTATAGGTCAATATCCCTGATGAACATATATGCTAAAACCCTGAACAAAATATTAGCAAACCAAATGCAGCAATACATCAAAAAGATCATATACTATGATTAAGTGGGATTTATTCTAAGGATGCAAGTTTAATACAATGTTCACAAATCAATAAGTGTGATATACCATATAAACAAAATGAAGGATAAAAACTACACAATCACATCAGTAGATGCAGAGAAAACATTTCATAAAACCCAGCACCTGTTTATGAAAAAAACTCTCAGCAAAGTGGGAATATAGGGAGCATACCTAAACATAACAAGGCCATGTATGGCAAACCCACTGCCAGCATCATACTCAACAGACAAAAACTACAAGTGTTCCCCTTAAGATAGGAAGCAGGACAGGGATGCCCACTTTCACCTCTCTCATTCAACAAAGTACTGAATGTCATATCCACAGCAATCAGACAAGGAGAAATAAAAAGTATCCAGATTGGATAGGAAGAAGTAAAACAGTCATTATGTGCAGATGGCATGTCATTGTAAATAGAGAAGCCTAAAGATTCCTCCAAGAAACTATTAGCACTGATAAATTAATTCATCAAAGCAGTAGGATACAAAACTAATATCCAGAAATCAGTTGTGTTTTATACACCAATAATGAACTATCAGAAAGGGAAATGAAGGAAGCACTCCCATTCACAATTGCTTTAAAAAGACTAAAATTCCTAGGAATAAATTTAATCAAGAATGTAAAAGACCTGTACTCAGAAAATTATAACACATTGAAGAAAGAAATTGAAGAAGATACAAAAAAGCTGAACCATATATCATTATCATGGATAATGGAATAAGGAAGAATCCATTATCATGGATAAGGAAGAATTAACTTTTAAATGTCCATACTACCCAAAGCAATCTGTAGAATCAACACAGTTCCTATCAAGATACAAATGTTGTATTTCACAGAGCTGGTATAAATATTCCAAAACTGTATTTGGATCACAAAATATCCCAAAAAGAAACAGTGAACTTGAGAAAGAAGAATAAAGTAGGAGGATCATGCTACCTAATTTCAAACTATACTGCAAGGCAATGGTAATCAAAACAGCATGGTAGTGGCATGAAAACCTCAACATGAAATAAGCAAATAAACCAATTAAAAAATGAGCCAAGGACCTGAATAGATACTTCCTTAAAGAGGACATATAGATGGCCAAGAGACCTATAAAAAGATGTTCAAAGTCAGCTAATCAATAGAGAAATACAATTAAAACCATGATGAGATACCTCCTCATACCTGTCAGAATGGTTTTCATCAATAAATCAACAAACAACAAGTGCTGGCAAGGATGTGGAGAAAGGGCAACCCTTCTGCACTGTTGGTGAGAATGCAGATTTGTGCAGCCACTGTAGAAAACAGTATGAAGTTACCTCAAAAAATTAAAAATGGAACTGCCTTATGATCCCAAGGTTTCACTTCTGGGAATTTATCCAAAGAAACACAAAACACTAATTTAAAAGATAATATGTTCATTGCAGCATTATCTATAATAACCAAGATTTTGAAGTAGCCCACATATTCATCAGTAGATGAGGGGATAAAGCATCTTTGGTACATTTACACAGTGAAATACTAGTCATAAAAGAGAGGAAAATTTTTCCTTTGCAACAGCATGGATGGACCTACAGATCATTATGCTAAGTGAAATAAGCCAGTCAGGGAATGACAAATACTAAATGATTTCACTTATATGTGGAATCTAATGAACAAAATAAACTAATAAGATAGAGACAGACGAACAGATAGAGAGCAGAATGACAGCTCTGGGGGAATGGTTTGGGGATGGAGTGATCAAGCAAAAGAGAAAAAAAGCTCAGGGATGTGGACAACAGTGTTACGATTGTGGAGGAGGGAAGTGGGTTGGTGGAGATGTAAGAGGGTAGAAGGGTAGAAGCAGGATATGTGATAATGTTACAGAACAGACCTGGCAGGGGCGTGAATGATATACTATTACCGAATAGACGCACACTTATGCTCTGGGAGTCCCCTCCCCCATACTAGGTTTGCCTTGCCTGCCTCGTCTGCCTTGCCTGCCTTGCCTGCCGCCAGGGAAAGATGTCTCTCAATGCCCAAGATTGGTGAAAAGGAAAGGGATTATTTATTTAAAAAGTTATACAGACTTAGAGTAATGACTTAATGTCTTCATTAAAAATACTAAAGTCCTTTAGAATACCCACAAATGCACAGTCCTTTCTTCTCCCCTTTGCCCAATCTGGGGTACTATATCTCAGAAAAAGAAGTATAAGTCCATGGTTTAGGCAGCCCCTCTGTTCCAGCACCATCAGCTGTGTCACCACTTCGAACACCAGCTAATCTGAAACCATGTGACACCTCATGGCCCACCAGCAAGGGTTCTTTCACCCCTTTTCTTCCCGGCAAAGTCTCTCCTGCTTACTAAGCCACATGCAAAAAGGGCATACCCTAAAGCTGCACGGTCCCAACATTCACCAAAGCCACATGGTCCCCAAAAGCCCCAGCATGGCCACTGAGTCTGGGTTTAAACCCAGCACCAATCTTCCTCTGCAGCACTGTTTCTAACTCCTTCCACAATCGGTTATATCTGCCAGCATTCCTGTTACAGGGTGCAGCCAAGAGGGGGGCCCAAATAGGCATTTGAAATGCGGTCCAGAACTTAAGGTGTCCAGGAGATTTTAAGATGTCTCCATCCCCCACCCCAGGGTGTGGGTTGGGGGAAGGGACAAATGGAGCAGGGCCATTGAGAGCTGTTTTGCATAGCAACAGCTTTGCAGCTAACCTCTGGGTTGGTCATTTAACATATCTATAGCCTTTGGCTGGTTGCATAGATATGTTAAGTAGCTGTGATCAGCTCTAAGACAGGAGAACAGAAGTAACTTCCCCACCCAGAAGTAACTTCCCCACCTAGATGTAACTGGGGGAGGTGGGTCCCCTGAGTTACAGCACCTGCGTGGGAGCTCAGAGAGGATTGACTCCAGGACATGGGGCCACGCCTGCCCAGACTCATGATGGCAGCCCAGAAAAGCCGGAAGGATACGAGTTCTGGCATGTGAAGCTGAGTGTGGGAGGAGTCAGAAATGAGGCTGCAGAGGAAGATTGGCCACGGGGATTTAAAACCCAGACGTGGCAGCCATTGAGGAGGAGAAGCACGCGGACTTGACGGAGTGGAGACTCCTGCAGCCCTGAGAGAGGGAGAATCATGTGCAGCCCTGAGGAGACTCCGGCATCCCTGAGGAGAGAACCATGCGGCCTGGCAGAGTGGGGACCCACACAGCTTTAGAAGGGGGAACCACCACCTGGTTTTAGCAGAGATCCCGGTGACTCAGTGGAGGGTGCCGGGAACCCAGGGAGGTCTCCCAGTCGAGACGGAGTTCTAACTGGGAAGAACCAGAGGACTGTCTAAGCCATGGACTTCTATTTCCTTTCCTGAGATATGGTACTCTGGGCTGGGCAAAGGGGGAAGGAAGGAAGGACTGTGTCTGTTTGTGGGTGTTTTAAGGGACTTTTTAGTAAAGACATTAGGTCACTACTTTAAGTTTGTATAGCATTAAATAAACATTTCCTTTCCTTTTCACAAATCTCTGGCATTGAGAGACGTCTTTCCTCTGGCAGCGGACATAACGGACCCGGGGCCTTCTTTCAATAATAGTATATCAGGCCCCCCTTGTTGTTCTGTTCTGTAACATTCCCATATTTTTCCAGCTTTACTGAGCTGCCAAAGTAAGCCTGGGTATTTGTGGCCCTGTAGAGTGGAGACTATCATCTCCAAGCTCTTACACAGGCTCTGTAACCAGTTGCCTCTTAGCTGCATCATGGGTTGAAGTTACTCTCATTTTCCTGGCTCAGAGTGTGGCCACAGGTACTTAACATATCTATGAAACCAGTTAAAGGTTGTAGATATGTTAAATGACCAGTCTAGAGGTTATCTGCAAAACTGTTGCTATGCAAAAGAACCCTCAATGGTCCTGTTCCATGCGTCCCATCCCCCAGCTCAGACTTGTGGGGGTGAGGACATCCTATATATATATTTTTTTCTAATATTTCCTGGTCACTCTGAATTCTGGACCTGGACCCCATTACAAATCCCCATTGGGGCCCCCCTGTTGGCAGCACCTTGTTAGAGTAATGGAAAAACACAATAAAAACAATTATAAACTATGAATAATTTAGTTTATCAATGTGAACTCAGGAAAGTTCTTGTTCTAGTCACTAGGACAATGATCTCTATAGAAATTGAAAATCTAGGTAATCAGACACTTGCCTTTATTACTTTTGTCAACATAAGAAACAAAGTTATACAGGTTTTTTTGTGATTTTATTTGAGCCAAACTGACAATTGCTGGGAAGCAAAACCTCAAGGTGTTGAGATGATGCTCTGGAGAATGGCAGTTAGCACCTAATTTTATACACTACAACCAAAAGAGGATACATAAGACATTTACATGAAATCCACTGGTGATGGTTTAGGGAGGTGGGAGAAAGCAAAGAGGGGAAATCTTTGGGATTGGATAAAAAGTGAAATGGAGAGACACATACTCCTTTTACATTGGTGGGTATACCATAGTTAACAATGAATAGTTACATCACATAGAGATGGTATGTGGGACAACATAATAACAATGAGGGGCTCTGCTCTGGGGGAGATTATGTCATAAGGGGTCAAGATAAAAGAGAATTATCTTGACATTCTAAAGGTATGTTATTTTAGATGAGAAAAGACAACAGACAAGCTCAGATAAAGTAAAGATTGACCTTTGTTAGGGAAAAAATACAAGCTTAGGAAGTGACTACAGGCCCTGAACTGTTATCAGTTAATAAGCTTTAATTTCAGACCATCCTTTGGGGTTACTTTAGGTTTGAGTTTGTAAGGCTGTCATACAGGCCTCCCCTGAGCTTACCAGGTTAATACGTGGCTCTTCTTCCAAATTTTAAAGGGAGTTTTTATCATATATCTTGATTAATCAATGCTTCCCATCACCACTAAAAGAATCTTATTTTTAGATGACATAGACTTTTATAATAAGAATATTATGAAATTGTATGATTTTAGCTTTTGTAATTTCAAAGATATTTAAAAATAAACATTACATTGCAAATTTTAGTTGTTTTTTTTTTAAATATGTGCCATCACATTATTTCTTAAAAAATATTTATTTATTTATTTTTAGAGAGGGGAGGGAAGTAGAAAGAGAGAGAAAGAAACATCAATGTGCGGTTTCTGGGGGCCATGGCCTGCAACCCAGGCATGTGCCCTGACTGGGAATCGAACCTGTGATGCTTTGGTTCACAGCCCGCACTCAATCCACTGAGCTACGCCTGCCAAGGCACAAATTTTAGTTTTATTTCCACTCCCATCATCTTTCTTTAAAAATAAATAAATAAAACTCCCTGTGTTTGTTTCTGTGTGTGAGGTAGAACTGCTTTGACTCTCTGTCTTGGTGCAGCTAGTGAGTTGTAAGGGGTGGAGCCTTAGGTATTTGCCAGAATGGGACAACCCATTTTTTCACTTTGTGGTTCTATTTGTGGAAGAGGGGTCAGAGAGGGGACAGTGCCACTACCTGGCCTCTGGAGGCTTTCTTACACTTGCTCCCTTTCCAGTGACTTCACTTCCTGTATGCTACTGTAGCCCTTGTAGCTGCTGCCTTGGTGATGATTCCTGGAGTGGGTGGTTATGTGTACATTCTAGGATCATGCCCTTTACACAGACTCTCATGAGAAACTGGCAATTTCTTCCACTACCCTAACCCCACCGGTTTTTATAGCCAGCAGTGAGGCTTTATTTCCTGAAGCTGGAACCCTGGGCTGCTTAGTCTGGCCTGGGGCTAGGATGACTAACTCCCAAGTCATCCCTCCCAATTTTAATCCACCATTTGTGAATGTGGAATCTCTGGTTCCACCACCACTACATCCTCTCTGTTCCTACTCCCCATCTTCGCCCATCCTACTTGTCTAGATGAATGTGGCTTCTTTAAATCCTTAGTTGTCCGACATCCATACTTTTTGATTATCTGGCTCTTCTGGGTGTTGCTTTGGGGTTAGTTGTGATTCTTTTTGTGGTTGTGTGATGATGTGAAGTGTGTGTACCCATGCCTCCATCTTGACCAGAAGTAAAAATTTACAATCTCTTAACACTCAGTACTGGCTAGTATAGTCCCAAGTGTGTAAGCATATTATAATCCTCATAATAACCTTACAAAGCTAGACCCGTACAGATTTTTATTTCACAAATTAAGAAACTGACTTATAGAAAGGCTAAATGACTTGCCAGAAGTCACATGGTTAAAGTGGCATAGCAGAGCTTTTAACAATGCCTGCCTTGTTTTGGATTTTGTTGCCTTTATTAGTTATTCTATACTTTCACCAAAAGTCTAAATCTCTATCCTCAGGGAATTTATAATCTCTCACACCATGGTTATTACAACATAGCTTTTTGTTGCATCTCAATTACTGTATTATAAAATTTACTTTTGTAGGTATGAGGCTATAAAGTTTTCTGCATTGCTTTACTTTCCACTTTGGTATACGAATTTTTCCAGTGCATCTACAATAATGAGAATTTTTCATCTGATCAAATCTTCACTATTCATTGCTTTTTGTTTTTAATTTTTTAAAAGATTTTATTTATTTATTTTTAGAGCGGGAAGGGAGGGAGAAAGAGAGAGAGAGAGAGAGAGACATCAATGTGCAGTTGCTGGGGGCTGTGGCCTGCAATCCAGGCATGTGCCCTGACTGGGAATTGAATCTGTGACACTTTGGTTCACAGCCCGTGCTCAATCCACTGAGCTATGCCAGCCAGGGACTTTTTGTTTTTAATTTTTTTTCATTTTTTAAAGATTTTATTTATTTATTTTTAGAGGGAGGGAGGGAAGGGAGAAATGGAGGGAAAGAAATGATCAGTTGCCTCAGGAACACACCCAACTGGGTGTGTCCCCCAACTGGGGACCTGGCCAGAAACCCAGGCATGGGCTCTGACTGGGAATTGAACTGATGACCTTTTGGATCATAGGCTGGCAATCAATCCACTGAGCCACAGCAGCCAGGGCTGTTTTCAATTTTTAATAATTATTATAGGACTTCCAGCAAGATGGAGGCACAGGTGGATGCACTGTACTTCCACGTACAACCAAGATTAGAACAACAACAATTTAGAGGCAGAATAACACCCAGAACTGACAGAGAATTTATCTGAATGGAAGTCCGACAGCCAAGAAGTTTAAGTAGACCTGTTCATCCAGACCTGTAGGAGGGGCGGAGATGAGCAGCAGCTGGGCGTGGGTCGCAAGCTCGGAGAACAGGAAGAACTGGGCGCATAGGCAACCAGGAGCACTTAAGCCATCCAGGGCATGCAAGATCACAGCGTGTGGACCCTGAGTATGCAGGCGGTAACTGGTGGACCCAGTGAGGCTGCAATTGTGAACCAGGGCAGAGCGCGCAACACAGGATCCCAGGGAAGGGACTGAGATCCCAGGAGAGCAGAGGTACTGCCATTGTTCCCCCCGCCCCCACATACAACGTCTAGTGACTGGGGTGTCCAGCCCCGGTGAACACCTAAGGCTCTGCCCGTCACCGTAACAGGAGCGAAATGTCTCAAACAGAAAAACAGATCAATGCCCCAGGGCTCATCCTTTTGAGTGACCAAGAGATTGCCAATCTATCAGATGCACAGTTCAAAACACTGGTGATCAGGAAGCTCACAGAACTGGTTGATTCTGGCCGCAGATTACATGAAAAAATGCAGGTTACCATAAAAGAGATGAAGGAAGATGCATGGAGAACCAATAGGGATGGGGAGGAAACTGGGACTCAAAACAATAGAGTGGACCAGAAGGAAGAAAAAAAAAACAGGAATGTATGAAGAAATAAGAATTAAAAAAAGTGAGGAGAAGCTTAGGAACCTCCAGGACATCTTTAAATGTTCCAACATCTGAATTATAGGGGTACCAGAAAGGGGAGAGGAAAAGCAACAGATTGAACACGTATTTGAACAAATAATAAAGGAGAACTTCCCCAGTCTGGCAAAGGAAATAGACTTCCAGGAAATCCAGGAAGCTCAGAGAGCCCCAAAGAAGTTGGACCCAAGAAGAAACACATCAAGGTACATCATAATTACATTAGTCAAGGTAAAAATGAAGGAGAGAATCCTAGAGCAGCAAGAGATAAGGAGACAGTCACCTACAAAGGAGTTCCCATCAGACTGTCAGCTGATTTCTCAAAAGAGACCTTATAGGCAAGAAGGGGCTGGAAAGAAGTATTCCAAGTCATGAAAGACAAGGACCTATATCCCAGATTACTCTATCCAGCAAAGCTTTCATTTAGAATGGAAGGGCAGATAAAGTGCTTCTCAGATAAGGTCAAGTTAAAGGAGTTCATCATCGCCAAGCCCTTATTTTATGAAATGTTAAAGGAACTTATCTAAGAAAAGAAGATAAAGAAAAAACATGTATAGTAAAAGGACAGCAAACTCACAATAATTAACAATCACACCTAAAGCAAAACCAAAAGAAACTAAGCAAACAATTAGAACAGGAACAGAACCACAGAAATGGAGATCACATGGAGGGTTATCAACAGGGGAGTGGGAGGAGGAGAGAGGGGGAAAAGGTACAGAGAATGAGTAGCATAGATTGTAGGTTGAAAATAGATAGGGGGAGGGTAAGAATAGTATAGGAAATATAGAAGCTAAAGAACTTATAAGTATGACACATGGACATGACTAAAGGGGGGGATATGGGTGGGAGAGGGTATACAGGGTAGAGGGGAGTGAAGGGGGAAAATGGGACAACTGTAATAGCATAATCAATAAAATATATTAAAAAAATAATTATAATATGTAGACTGTGTTTAAGTTCTATTGGGTTAATTTGGGCAAAAACAAAAAGTTCAGTAAATACAATCTTTAATCTCTTCTCAATGAACCTTTACCATGGCAGTGCTACATCTTTTGAGTTTGGTCCTTTCTCTGAAATATCTCTTTCATTTGCAGTGATAATTGGTAAGTATTAATTGTCAGTGAAATTGAGTTTAAGGAGCAAAAATTCCATTAAGGATAATTAATTACTAGACTGACATTTAATCAAAAGTTTTTAAGCAAATGATAAGATGCCATGAATATGTATGTCTTACTACTGACATTTATAGTTTAATATAATGATTATGAAAATAATCTGTTAGTCCAGCATTGTTGGGGAAAGCACAATAAATCTAAATTCAGGATTGATGCTCAAGAACTGGCATGTGGCCTTATTCAAATTCATAAGAGCTTTAATAGAAGACACTTACATACATGGGAAAAGCTGCTGCTCCCAGTGGTGGCAGGCTCAGAAGTCTCCACAACCCTTCCTACACAGGGTCCCTTTTAAAGTGGGCTTATACTAGTGGTTAATAACAAAACCAAATGGCAGGTAGTTGTGTGGAGCTCCTGAGAGAATAATACAGCTAAGTAAAAAGAAAAGTAGAAAGATAATAGGCAGTTAGTTACTATACTTTATATATTTATTATCTTCCTTCCTGGGGGTATGATGTTTGTCTTAGGGAGGCATTCTGGTAGTCAGCCAAGCATGATGTTGAAGAGAGTTCAACAGTTGCAGAGAATTCAGCAGTAACAGAGTTCAACATTTCCTAGATGTCTTTGCTGCTGGAGCCATATTGCATCTCTAAAGTAAGGTCCCCTATAGGCATCTCCCTCACTGTGCCCCAAAAGTGAGTATATATTTGTTTATATAGATGAAGAATGTTAGTGTCAACACATGTTAGTATCAACATATGTTAGTGTCAACATAATAGATGTCTAAACCTGTAGAGAATTTTTATGATTTTGTTTGATCCAAACTGATGACAATGGTCAGAAAGTTAAATCTCAGTGGATTGAGAAAATTCTCCAGATAATGGCAGTTTTGCAGCTTATTTTATACATTAAATTCAACGGAGATGTAAGGGTGAGAGGAGTGACATGAAATCCATTGGTGGTAGATTAGGGAGGCAGGAGAAAGCAAAACAAGGAAATCTCTGACATTAGATAAACAGTAAAATAGAGAGAAAAGTGTTTCTTTTTTATTGGTAAATGCAGGATAGTTAACATTTGTAGCACAGAGAGATGGTATTCAGGAAATAAGATAACAATGAGAGGTTCTGTGGTCTCCTGCTCTGGTGCTGTGGGTGTATCCTGAGGTATTTAGAAAAAGAGGATTACTTTAACATTCCAAATGTGTGTTATCTTAGATGCAAACAAAACAAAAACAAAAACAAAAACAGTAGGTTTGCTTAACATAAAGATTGACCTTTGTCAAGGAAGATAAAGGCCACAGATGTGACTACCTGGTATGACTCCTTTGTCTCTCTTTTAGTTAGAAATATTTGTGTATAGACTACCTTATTTGCTTGGTCCCTGCGTTTGTAAGGCCCACCATCAAATCTTCCTCTGAACTTACCAGGTTTTGTGCATGTGGCCCCTTTGTTTGTCCACATTAGCTTATGCGGTTTTAAAACCCTATTTCATCTCCTAGTCATGCAGTATTTTTCTTGTAGGATAGGTGGGATGGTAAATTGTATACATAAACTTGAATGGCTATAAGATGTACAAAATAAACTTTATTCCTAGTTGTGTCTAAGAGCATTGTGCAGTGATATTAGCATTTGAAGCAGTGGGCTCAGTAAAGTGGTTTGCCCTTGCCTGCATTGGCTGAGCAGCATCATTCATTCCCTGGAGAGCCTGGATAGAACAAAAGGCAGAGGAAGGACAAATTAGTCCCTTTCTTCTGCCTTACTCCTTGAACTGTATCCTGTGATTCTGATGATCTGGATTATCCTCCCTAATGCAATAGATCATAACTCTTTTATTTTGCTTCTTTCGACTTAAAAAGTAGCAGTAAA
The DNA here is from genome assembly GCF_004126475.2 of Phyllostomus discolor. Lineage (NCBI taxonomy): Eukaryota > Metazoa > Chordata > Mammalia > Chiroptera > Phyllostomidae > Phyllostomus > Phyllostomus discolor. Next base: position 68,786,918 of record NC_040909.2, read on the forward strand.
AGAATGTATTCAAAACTTTTTTCTATTAAGTCAACTCAGTGCCTTACTTTAGTCCCTGAATTTTCAGAAATATCTAAAATGGAAAGATTACTGGATGAGGACTTAAAATGAATCAGAATCATCCTTGTCCTAAAAGAACTTACAATAAAGTTCCCTGATTCTTATGAGCAGAAAATGTCTTGTTTAGAAGAGAAAATATAAAATTAGAATGATCAAACACAGCTTCGTGATGAAGGTGATACTTAAGCTATATATTGAAGGATAATGAAGAATTTCCCATTGATGAGAGAACCTCTCAGGCAGGTGAGAACATTTATTCACTCAGTTTAATCACAGATAACTTATACATAGTATGTTGCAGTGTTTCAGAAAACTGAAAGGCAAGGCCCTTCAGGATGTGACTGGGGATAATAATTGATCTTTCCTTCAATGTGCTGCTTATGAGGGGGGACCACAAAAAAAGGCCAAAATTATCTTCTAGAAGGCAGGTGCCTTATAGTGCAGGCTTCCTTCACTAAGTGAATGTTCTAGGAACCCAGCTAGTGCACCAGATGTACCAGGTGGCATTGTTGTGAAAGGCTGAATTTGTCTTCAGTGAATTTTTCTGAAGACTCTTTCAGTGTACATGTCTATTTCATGTGTGATTTACAGGTACACCTATCTGCATTGTGCTCAATATTCAGCAGGTTTGACTGAAAACTACATGATCCACCTGTTCCCTACTCTCCCTGTTTACCTGTTCTTGCCCCAAGTGGCTTTTTTCTGGTTTGTTCCCCAGATGAAAAAATACCTCAAAGGGAAAAGTTTTGACCATGTGGAAGAGGTGAAACAAAATATGTCAGAAGCACCAAAAGGCATCAAAATTAACCAGTTCAAAAACTGTTTTGAGCAGTGGAACAAACTCTCAATAGGTGTATTGCATCAAATGGAGAGTACTTTGTAATTTTTTTAAAAGATTTTATTTATTTATTTTTTTTAGAGAGGGAAGGGAGGGAGAGAGAGAGAGAGAGAGAAACATCAATGTGCGGTTGCTGGGGGTTATGGCCTGCAACCCAGGAATGTACCCTGGCTGGGAATCGAACCTGGGACACTTTGGTTCCCAGCCTGTGCTCAATCCACTGAGCTATGCCAGCCAGGGCCAAATGGAGAGTACTTTGAAGGTGACTGAAGTTTAAACATGTAAGAATAAATACACATTTTTTTATAAATAAATTCCAGGGTTTTTTTGGATCCCCCCTCATACTCAAGGCAAATGTCAATATTAAGGTAAAAGAATAAAACCTAGGTTGAAGCTAAAAAATAGAAGGGCTTGAATACCATGCATAAGGGCTTGTAAATCTGGAAGAATGGGGTGGAAAAATAACATTTATGAGCTGTGGAAATATTAATTTAAGAATAGTGTATAAAATGGATTAGAGAGAGAATGAGAAAAAAATTAGGTGACAACATATCCAGGTCAAGGAAACTAATGTATTAGTGGCTTCTATATGCAATGCTTAATTCAATTAAAGGCTTCTGTTCCTATTAATTTTTTTAAATGACTTGAACTATTTTTTTCAGAAGGCTTAGTCTAATTTTAGATTTTTCCCTTTTGAATGATTATGAATCTGATTGAATATGATTACTATATAAGTAAAAAATCAGAGAGAGGCATTCTTACAAATGAAACCTTGGATTTTTTTCACCACAATTTCCCTTAATTACTTTATGGAGAATTGTAATTCTCAATAGCAAATTTCTTTTAATTCACTTGATTTTTCAAACTACATTTATGGCATATGGCACTGGCATTGAGAAATGCTGAAAAAGAAAGATAGATGCATTGTCAAAACAAAAATGACAGAAATGGAAATTCAAAGTTTATAAACCTAAAAAAATAGATATTTCTTCTTTCTCCCTTTCTTAATAACACTCCAAATACTGCTGATAATGCACATAACTGTACATGTTATTTTTTGATGATGGAATTAATGACTGTGTTTTTCAGCCTGGTATACTACTGAGCCCTAACAAGTCCGTCTCTTACTTTTATTATTTATTTTAATCAAATTGCCATGATGCAGCAGCATTTAGATAAATCCAGGGATGTTTACCTGAGCTTAGTTTACCTGAGCAACTTTTAGTCTGGTTCACCTCTGGCTATTGCAGGATTTCAGTGATTTAAAACTTCAGTAATATTTCTGTACTTCATCTTTTTACAAAAATTCTCAGTGTTTATACAGTGAGTAAGAAGCTCTATAAGGTCTTTACAAGGCAATTGTCAGCATCAACAAACAGTTTGAACTACTTCTGTTCACTGGGTAGTGTGGAAAACAAGAGTATGCATTGAAATAAGTTGCATTCTTTCAGTGGTGCACTTATGTCCTATTGTACTGCTTTTAATTTGTTCGACGACTAGTATGTAGTGGTCTTGTCTGACCTGAGCAGTGACTGTCTTTGGTGGACACATGCAGTGGTTTCAGGTGGTTGTTACTGCTCTGGAGCTTCCAAAACAACCTACAGCAAAGTATCCATTTTGGATGAGATATTTGTATGCATTTACTACCCAAGTCCTAATTGTAGTTAGATGTTTTCCTTTTTCTTTTATTCCACTAGATTTCTGCCTGAAATGAAGGTCACAGAAAAATAGAACTTACACAACTCTAGCCACAATGTTGATAGAGAAGAACAATTCTGCTTGAATATAATCTGATAATTAGTGAGAGTAGCAAACAGCTTATATTTTTAAAAAAATTCTAGAGATCTGTTTTATTTTATCTCGAGCAGTTGCAGCTGTGGTTAGGGAGTGACACCAAATCTAATCGAAGTTAAGTTAAAAGTACAGGGGGTATGGGGAACTAGCAGCACTAGGAATGCACACGGGACTCAACTCCAAGTTGGCTTCCAATAAAAAGAGTGTGCCTTTGTTTCAGTTGAGGTGAAATTCACTGCTTCAGTTTGATGAGTTCCACCTTTCTTCACATGTGCAACAGTGATTTTTAAAAAATTAAAAAATAATTCAAGCGATATATAAAGATGTTTACAAAGAAGTATATATTAGAAAAATTATTTCAATATATTTCAATTTATAGGTCAAGTCAATAGAACTTAGGACTTTAAAATAGAATTAGAGGTACTGAGCATGGGAAAGGAACATGAGAATATTAAAAAGATCAATGATAATTTTTTTTTTTTTGAAGGTGAGGTGTGGCAAGATTTATTCAGGTAGAAATAGAAAGCTCACTTTGGTTTTCCAATGTCCCAGTTCTGTCCAGCCTTGGAAAATCAGGGCTAGAAATAGGGCCAATGTCCAGAGAGTCTGTGCCATATTAAAGCTTAGTCCTCTGGAGCCTGCTCAGTGTGTCGTGGGCCCCAGGTGGATGCTAGACCTGTATGAGTGTGCATGTTACTGGGCAAGAGGGAACACTGATCATTTTTATCCTACTTGATAACATAAACAAATTTTGTTTCAACAAAACAATATTTCTAAAGTTACTATAGCAACTGCATTAAGTTCTGTATGTTATTTAAATTAAATAAGATTAAGGCTTTTTGTGTTATCACATTATCATCTAAGGGGAGAGGAAATCTTGTCAACATTTTACTAGAAATTCTAATTTTCTTGTTGTTTGACTGTTAGGTTGTTTCCTTTGAATGCATTAAGATTATCTATTAATTCAAGTTTTTTTTTGTTTGTTTTACTAGGGAGTATGCTGTTTTTTCAAAGTGAATAAATATAGCTTCTAAAATTTCAAATTATTCAGCTTCTTGTTTCTATCTAAAAGCACAGGCCATAACTCCATTTGTAAACCATGAAAACTATAGGGTGATAATATTAATTACCGAAAGTCACTCTAGATTTCCAGATGGAAGTTGATAAAGTAAAGTAAATACCAAAACAATATTAATTAATGAGCAGTAATGTTTGCTTAGCCCTCCATATTGTATAGAGTGATTTTATATATTTAATCAGTTTATTTGGACTTCTCAACAATTCTGTGACTTTGGTGCATGAATCATTATTAAAATACACATTATCTAAAAGGGGAATCTCTATTTCCAAGGACATATAATAATAAGTTGAAAAATGTTCTTCAGGACTTTTATTTCAAAGTTCTTGTTCTTTTAACTATTTCTTAGAAAGTCAGAAAATATAATCTTTACATGCAAGGTCAATGATTTACCAGATGCATGATCTTACGGTTCTTTTTATAAACTGTAAAATAAGAGAGTTGAACTAGAAATTTTCAAGTATTTTCAACCATGCAATTTAGTCAGTCTACTTAAAGTAATTTAAGTTTCAGAAATGTTTCAGAAAAAATACATCTGCAATAATATATTTTATTCCTGAGAGTTTCCCAGGATGTTTTCTGAAAAACTTAATTTCATATATGTTAATATATGTTATGCTATAAAAGAGTTTTTTGGACAAGGTATTTTTGGGAAATGCAAGGTAAAACAAAATTAGACATACATCTCTTAAAGGCAGGATTCTCAGTAACTTACATATTGAATGCAGAGTGGAACTAGAATAAAAAGCATGTTGAATGAACATGTATAGGGATGCATTTCAGGTACACTTCTCTTTTTTTAAGATTTTTATTTATTTGTTTTTAGAGAGAAGGGAAGGTGGGAAGAAATAGAGGGAGAGAAACATCAGTTTGAGAGGGAATATTGACTGGTTGCCTCTCATTCACAACTGGGGCCCAAACCTGCAATCCAGGCATGTGCCCTGACTGGGGATCAAACCAGCAACCTTTCCTTTGCAAGATGATGCCCAACCAACTGGGCCACAGCAGTCAGGGCTCAGGTACACTTCTTGTAATTGAATGCTTTCTGGGAAAATCTGTCACAGTCAGAAGAGTCAGAGATGTTCTAAATCAGCAAATCATCATGTGTCTCTCTATACATACCCCTCTCTTTCCAAATGATTTTGAGGTGGCTAAAGGCTGTGTGTTTAAAGAAATGTCTGGTGAAATAAAATTTAAAGAAGATTCTTACTAAATATAACTGCCAACATAAAATTTAGAATGTCTTAATCCATAGTCACCTCTTCTGCTGAGATCATTTTAGTGCTTTTCATTCATGAAGTATAGAATTCCTCATATTAAGAACCCTTGACTTAGCTTACCTCAGTATGCTTTTTAGGTAGAATATGATATAAAACCATTCAATTAGGTCTTTTAAGGTTAAAATTTTAGTCACCATAAAAATATATGGCAGCCATTGCCCTCAAGATCATTATAATCATACAGGGTTATAGAGTTGGCACCCATCTCTACAACTCCTGATAATGTTTTTTTTATTATTACTATGTTCAGGATAAGAATACTACCAAGCTGATCTGAATGCCTTTGGGAGCCACAGGCATTGCAAGATAGCTCTCTGATAACCATAACAGACAGGTACTCCATGCACATAAACCATAGGTAGTCCATAAGAAGGGGGCTATCACTTTCAGTTTGTGGAAAGATTTATTGTTTCAAAACAGCATCACCTTGTGCCTGCAATGAACACAAAAGCATATTTACACACAAAAAAGCTTTGTTGATTGATAAGTAATTTCAGACATTTCCCCCCTTGTTTCTGACAAACTAATGGGGTTGAGAATTTGTAATATCGCCTATGTTAAGCATTGTTTCCTTTTGATTTTTTGATTTGGTTCATATTGTAGTGAAGTGCATGGAGCTGAGTTTCATTTATTTCCAATTAACAGAGTCTTTTACAAATTATATTTGCTCCTAGAGTTATTTATTCTTCTTTTATTTCAAAATTGGGATGGAGAATTGAAAAGAAAATCTGCTTCCAGGTTTGTCACTGATTATCAGTTTTCAAGATCCGTATCCCAATTTGCTATATAGCAATGATTCAACCAGATATACCTTTCAATCAGTGGCAAATTTAAATAGATTTTATGTCTTATTTTGGGAAAAGCAAAGCATTCTTTGAAGACTAAGTATGGGAATATTTATGTAGAAAATATAAAGGAATGGAAGAGAAGCTTTCTTTGTTTTTATAAAGTGTGGTATATATTACATTATTTTAGTTAGGTGCCTTTGATATGGATAAAAGAGTTGAAAGGCAAGCCACTCAATTATTTTCTATGTATTTGCAATTTTTTTACATTTTCAAAATATAACATGAGTTTTTCAGGTATGGGGCTGAATAATGCATACACTTTCCTGTTTTTATGAAATTTATACCCAAGTGTGTGTGTTTGGGAGGCACAGGGGAATGAGAAATGAACAAAGAAATAATCATGATGCTGTTGAATGCTATGCAGAAATCTTTAAAATATCATGAAGAAAAGTGGCTTAAATTTGTCCAGGAAAGCTTTTTCTGCAGAGGTAAAATTTAAACTGAAATGCAACTGACATAACCAAGCCAATTATGAAGATTAAGGAAAGAGTTCAAGAAAGTTAGAGGGAAGTGCCTGTCAGGGGAACTAAAAGAGAGGTGAAGGGCATCCCGGGTCTCACTCATGTAGAAAATAAAGTCAAGAAGAGTAGAGTTAAAATTTAATTGTTTAGAAAGCCACCAGCAGGTTTTAAGTAAGATTAAATGACATAATCCATTTGTTTTTTAAGAGATTACTCTGGATATTATTTTACAAAGGAATAGTAGAAACCAGAGGGCAGCTCAGAGACCAGGAGGTGGGTGCTGTTCCATTGACCTCCAGGGCAGGTGCTGATGCTTTGTGCAAGGAAGTGCTAGTGAAAGAGGATGGCAATATTTTGGGCCTTGAGCCCATGGTTTAATTTTGAGGTGTGGGAAAACACAGTCACTCCAACCCACTCCATTCAAAGGGAAGGGAGACCAGACTAAAAAGGAAAGTCAGTGGGAAGTAGGGAGTTTAGAAAGGCAATTTTAGAGGATGAAGTAAGAATGAATTTCAAATCTTCTCAGCAATACTAATCAGACTCATTACATAAAAACACATATACATTCAGTCAACTGTAAAACATTTTTAACTCCTTATGCTGTACTCATAAATATTTTTACACAAGTGAAACAAATAATTAAGAAAATGCATAGAATATACTTTTCTTCATTCTCACTTTGAATGCAAAATCCTAAATTTAGAGCCAGAAGAATTTTAAAAGCTATTTAAATATAACCCTTCATTTTAGCAAATGAGAATGCTCAGACCCAAGAGGTTAGACCACACAGGCAAGGCTACTTAGCCAACAGTGTGTGGGATGGGTCCAGGGTCTAGTCCTTTGGATGCCCAGTCCAGGGCTAATTGTATCTCAGTTTTTATACTCAATTAACAATTTTTATAATTTTAAATAGGATTTTTTCCAAAAGGACTATGAGGTATGAAAACAGAACAGAAGAATAATGAGTACAGACAGAAACCTCCTAGGTCAAGGGACTGGGCATTTGGTCTGAGCATGACTCCCCGAAGGTAGAGATGCTCTTGGAGATTCTTCTATGAATCACTTACCTTTTGATTCACTTCATGCAAGTGAATCACTTCACTTACATGAAGACAAAAAATAGATATAGCTTCTCTTCTCATCACTTCACTGTGGTCTCTACCACCACCATGAGCCTCTCATTGTCATCCTTTTCTTTCATGCATACATAGCCCAGATGACTGGCTGATGGTTCAGTGCCAAGGCACCAAAGCCTTCTCTCTTCCACTGCTAGGTGCTGAGGTCAGGACTTCCCTGGGAATATAGTTAGGTATGCTGGTCTGAGCAGTGCTGTGACTTGTGTGTGCACTTGTTTCTCTAGCTCTGCCTTTTCTGTTAGGTGATAAATTACTTAACGGCAGGAGCTATCTTGCAACAAACACAGAAAAGTGTCCTGGGTAAGTAGTTGAGACAATGACAAAGAGACAATGCCTAGGGTATGAAGCTTCCCTCTATATTAACTCTTTAAAGTTTGAAGTATGACTTACATTCCCCTTTCACACTGTTCATCATAGAAAATGGAAAGGATCAAATTCACAGCAAGAAACAATAAAAGATAAAGTTAGAAGACAAGAAAATGCACATTACCTCCGAGGTGGAGATATAGTGGAAAGAGCAGTGCTTTAGAATTTAGGTCCTAAATTTGCTTTCTAGGAAAGTGACTTACTAGCTTGACAAGTGAACTTGTATGAATCTTAATTTTAATATCTTTGTAATAGGTAATAATAATAGATCATTTTACCAAGATGCTGGGATTATCACTTGTAATATATTTGTGCTGCTCTACACAGAAGCTCAATAACTGTTCATTATGATCCTGCATAAGTTGTTCAGTTGTTCATCACAAAGATTCTGTGCGTTTTTAATCCTCACTTGAGAACATTTTTTTTTTTTTTGCTTTTAGAGAGAGAAGAAGTGGGGGAAGAGAGAGGGAGAGAGAGAGAAAGAGAGAGAGAAGCATCATTTGGTTGCCTCTCATAGGTACTCTGACTAGGGATTGAACCCACAACCTAGATAGGTGCATTGACTGGAATGGAACCTGCAAACTTTCAGTGTATGGGACATTGCTCTAGCCAACTATAAGTCACACCAGCTAGGGCAGATTCTGTGGTTTTTTAATTACGGTGTTTTTCTTGCTCCAGGTCATTTTCATATGCTTTTCTTCTGTCTAACCTTTACTTTTCCTCTAGCCTCTGGCCCTCTCCTCATTTGTCTATACACACACCTCCTTGGGACTCACACTTGGGTTCTTGGCTTGGTCTAGTTAGGGACCCAGCCTTTAGCTTGTCTTAGTGACACTTAGCAGCTGAAATATTATGGACTGTATGATGACCTGTCTTCCCAGATTATAGGCTTTGTGTGGACATAGACCATGCTTGTCTTGTTTTCACTGCCCTGGGCATGGAGACTGCTCAGTGTATACTGGCTGACTATTCAGTAAGAGAACTTGCAATGTCCATACTCAGACCTCATGAGTCTGCAAACAGCAATGTGCATCAGTTATTTATACCTTGTGTGTGTGTGGAGAGACAGCCAAGCAGATGCACATGGTTATTTATATCTGCACATTATATCTTTGGGGAAATTTTTATCCTAGGAAAAGAACTGCTGTTAAAAACAATCAGTGAGCCCATACAGAAGGCACAAAATTTGCTAAATGTTGCTTGACAGACATACTTCATACTGTCAGAGTAGAAAGAGGCCATGAGCCTCTTGAAATGCAGCGATGGATCAAGTTTAGGGGAAAAAAACAAACTGGAAACTTTTTGGTCCTTTTGACCAGTTGTTTGGGCAAATGCATTTGCATCTATATTTTTTGGATAATCACCTTAAATTTCCATTTATCTTTGCTGTTGAACTGTAAACATCATGTCAGATTGTAAATCCTCCTCCTCTTTAAAAAGAACAGCTTTTTAAAGTTTATTTTATTGTATTTTTTAACTCTTATATTGTAAAATGCACATAAAATTTTACCATATTAACTATTTGAAGTACAGTTCAGTAGTGTTAAGTATGTTCATATCACTGTGTAACAAATCTCCAGAACTCTGTCACCTTGCAAAACTAATGCTCTATATCAATCAACTCTCCATTTTTCCTTGTCCCCCAACCCCCCAGGAACCAGCATCCTACATTCTGTTGGAATTGGATTTCTTCAGATACCTATTTCCATTTTAATTATGGCCTGCTTGACATGTAAAGGAATTAAATGTTTGGAGTGGTGTTCATTGTCCCACGTAGTCTCTAGATCCAGTCACCCTGAAATTCTCATTGCCTAAGCTCTAAACGGACTGAGCTCTTTGCTCTTCCATTTTATAGATGGTCTTACACTTATACAAAATGTTCAGCTGCAGTTTCTGTCTTCACGAATTCTTATATGTCCAGCCCCCAAGGTCCCTACTTCTCTAGCAGAGAATGCCTTTGTTTCCTGAGCTTCTGACCCATAGCTTCATCACCTCTCGGCTGCCCAGCTGTGTCATCACAAGCAGCACAGCTTGTGCTCCCTACTGTTTCATCTATAAAAAAACATGTTATAAATTATACTTGGGTGTAGTTAAAATAATTTAATTTCAGGTACTTATTGGTAAAGTGGTTCTGTGATTTGGACTGAGAAATTAAAAATTTAATATAAAACATTCCTTAAGGAAAGGTGTTCCTAAGCCTTTAAACACATTAAACTTAATTTTTGGTGAATGTTTAATTACAAACTATACACTGTTAGAGTTTCTATGGTGTATATTTTTCTCTTGTTTAAAAAAATTCCAAGTGAAGAACTATATTTCCAATAAAAATGGAGTGAAATCCTGACATATCAGCCTCGTTCCAGATGTGCTCATCTGGAGCTGGTGTATACATATGATATGAAGATCCATGCTTTAGTGTTCAGTGACCTGAAGGCTAGACGCCTGTAAGTGTCTAACAGCTTTGTAGGCCAAGTTCCTGATAAACCCTGAATTGAGTGTCTTGGTAGGCCAGAGAAGGAATCTGGGGAGAAAGGTCACATGAGTTAAAAGAGGAAGTATCACAGAACAAAAGCAATTTAAAGAAATCTTACAAATAATACCAGAAAAAGAAAGGAAGAAGGGGGGAGTGAAACAAACTGGCACCAGCAACTTTTCTGCCAGAGGCATAATTAGAAGTTAAATAATACAAGTGTAAGTAGTGAACACTTTAGTCTCATTCAGCTTCAGGCTTCAGGCTCAGAAATTTGCCCACTGCTTTGCTAGAACACGAAAGTCATTACTTTGTTTATCTTGAAAACAGGTGAGACAAATGATAAACGTCTGGACTCAATGATATTTAGATTTACACTATTTCAATATTATTTTAAGGGCATTTTGATTAGAATAGGGCAAAAAGATAGACAAATATCATCCGTTTTAATCTGTTCTGTATTATGGTTATTTGTTTACTTGTCTGCCACCATATAAATGCAATTTGAGGAAAGAGAATATGCTACCTTTATACTATATTTTATTATAGTAAATGAATTTAACTAAAAAGCCTTACCTTTTTGAAATGATCAATAATCATTGAAATAATGTGATTTGTTAATTCTTTTTTTTAAGATTTTATTTTTTTTTTCCTTTTTAGATAGAAGGGAGAGGAGGGAGAAGAGAAGGAGAGGAACATCAATGTGTGGTTACCTCTTGCACCCCCACTGGGAAGCTGGCCTGCAACCCAGGCATGTGCCTTGACTGGGAATTGAACCGGTGACCCTTTGGTTCAGAGGCCAGCACTTAATCCATGGAGTCAAACCAGCCAGTGTTGATTAGTTAATACTTATGCAGTGTATGTATGCATTTTGCTTCTTAAATCTGCATAAAATTATAGGTTCCAATACAGTTAATGCCCCTTTTTTATTACAAATTTTTATTGTAAAACCATAAGCATGTAATTCTATAACAGCAATATCACATCAAGCACACCATATAACATTTTAGGTGAGATGTTCAAACTACTGTCCATCTAATGTGAGACATTCACATACCCTACTCACCACACTGAAGTAGGCATTATTCCTGCTAGACCCCATATTTTGCTTTCAATTAAGAAATTAAATGTTATATATTAAACAAACAAACAATCCCTGCCCTCACTGAGTTTTCAGAGCATATAAACTTTCTAAAAAACAAAACAAACAAAAAAAACTTTGTAGTGAAATCAATGTAATTAAAAATGAAATGCTAGTTTATCTTTGGGATATTATTATTATTATTTTACCACAGATCTTTGTTAAATAAAACAACTAAAGATAATATAATCTATGGATAAAATAATAGCTTTAAAAATAAAACCCCTTTGGAAAAAAGAGTTTAGTTTTTAAAAAGACCTAGTCTAATCAAAGTTTCATGTCTCCTTTAAGTTAGAAAACACTATCCTTCTAGTTCCACATAAAATCATTTACAAAAACAAAAGTATCATATATCAATGCTCTGGGGAGATACCTGATGAGTATGTGAGGTCATTCAAGCACACATGAATGTGTACCCCAATGGCATTCTCAGCTGCTCAAATGGTCAGCATTTGAATCCTTCATTTTGAGATTTGAAAATATTTTGTGGGTCAAGTGATTCTGATGCATTCAGTAAATATTTTTTTGCATACCTATACTATTTCTAAGCAGTCTTCTAAGTTCTGGGGGTAGGAAAATATGAAAGAAATTCTCATAGTTGAAAAATTTTAAATTAAAAATATACACACATTATATAGTAATATATGTATATATAAATGTGTGTTTATAAATACAAAATTATATATAATTAACAAAATGCTAAAGGTTGTACCTTACTTATCTTTTATTTACCTGAAGGAAATAGGTATCTTAATTTAGTTTCATTTAGTCATATATTTTTTATTTTTAGAAAAATAATCAAATGCATATTTTCTAGTAATATTTATGTTCACATATTTCCAACAATTAATGTTTAGATCTACATGTTTAATACTTCACAATCAGTATTACAGCATGAGAGATGAAAAATATCTCAATGTTATTCCATTCAATTAAGTTGGAAAATCACTAATTTTAAATATCATTAAATACTATATATTTTGCATACTTTTAAAAATTAATTTGAGAGAGGGAGAGTGAAAGAAAGAAAGAGAAACACCAATTTGTTGTTCCACTTATTCATGCATTCATTGGTTAATTGTTGTATGTGCCCAGACCAGGGATCAAACCTACAACCTTGGCTTATCAGGATGATGCTCAAATTGAGCTACTTGGCCAAGGCCATTTTGTGAACATTTAATGGATTTATTTCAAAGGCTAAAAAGCTTCCTAAAGATCACTGAACCTTCATAAAGATAGGTTCCTCTCATAGTTAATCAAAGAGATGATACACAGATAGGAGGATTTATACCAGAATTGTCTCCTGGCCCATAAAACTTCAAACATAGCTGCAGTTATGCAGTCACTTTTGTGCTTGGCAAATTGTCTTTGATAGATAGTTATATTTCATGGAAATAAACTCTGAAAAGTGAAAAAAATTAACATAGAAACTTTCTGAATTATCATTGTTAAGGCATAGTTGTCTAGACATAAGTGTAAAAGTCACATGATTTTAAATTCAAAATTTAAATAACTTTTAAATAAAATCATATATTTAATGTGAGTCCATATATATGGTATAGTTTATTCTGACTTCAATAAAAATACCAAATTCAGTCATTTAATACAACTAATATGAACTTTATATATTTAAGGAATCTTTTATTTTCTCTTTGGGATCTCTAAATACATAATAAATAACCTCATTTGTCTTTTGTAACTGAGAAATTTATGATAGGTGAATGGAAGTAAGCAAATGAGATGACTTATAAAAGAGCACTCGGGGTTGTCTAGATGGCCAATACCTGTTTTCGATCTTCTGCTTCTAACTTACCCACTGAGGGCCCACACAAACCCTTGTCATGGAGGAAAAACACCTGTACTTAAGCCATAAGAGCCACCAAAGTCACCAGGATTATGTTGTCACTGTCCTGGTGCTTTTGAATGAATTGCTGGAAAGTGATGTAAAAAGGAACCACTCGTTCATATACTTCTAAATCTTTGCCACCCCTCTGTAGTATGCAAAGAAAATTGCCCCACTGAAGATATGGAACTTAATGTTTAATTTTATTTTGGAGAACATTTGAGCACAGTGAGATAAATGGGAAGGGCTATTGCCCAGAGGCCCTCTGGAGATGAAACTTCTGAGCATCTGAAAATTAAATGTACTACTGAGAAGCACAGTTCTGCCTTTTCTGTCCTGTTCTATTCTACATCATCATTTTCTCATTCATTAAACACTAGTTTGCTTTTGGGGCATTTTAGATTCCAAGTCATAGATTTAAAAACAAATTGATTTGGAATAAAGTACAGGCATTTTAAAATATAACTCATGCTGTGACCATCTTTTGTTTTTTATTATTTCTAAATTATACATTTCTCTTGGATTAGAAGGAAATCAAATGTAGATTATTTCCAAAAGCATTAAATTAATGATGTGAGGGATAAAATTTTCCCTAATGTCTTAGACCTAAATGTACAACTTCTTTTGCTAAATTAGTGTGGTTTGCTTTTTTTTCTCAAAACCAGCAATACATTCCACGGGAAGTAAATTGAAGAACTGACCTCTGTAACAGGAAGAGTTTACCAGGCTAAGTATTATACAGTTTAAGAATTTCTGCCTAGCTGATTTCATTAATGAAATGGCAAACTTCCCATTCAATACTATTAAAAAAATATTTGCTAGAGGAGTATCATGAAAGGTTAGATGCCTCTGTCATGTGAAGTTTTTAAGCATATGTAGCCAAAGCAATCTGTTCTCCTATTGGAGTACATTTCTAACTTCCCTGTGTTACCAGTTTCCAAAAGAAAAATTATCTCAAAGGAATTACCAATTAAATTCTAATTAATAAGCTCTCTTGTGATGCCTCAGATTAGATTCCTAAGGAATTAAAACTTCATATTCAGGAATTCAGAAAGAAGGTTAAAGAGACATAAATTGATGGTTGAAATATATGGTGAACCTTATAAATGTGGAAGCAAACATAAGGTTTTTATTCTATTAAAATAAAAATTGAAGTGATAATTTTTATTTTCTTCCTAGGGAATATCAACTTTATTAAATTCCCATAGAATTTTTAGTGGGGAGGTTGGGTTTTTATTTAGAGGTGAAAATTGAAGTTGAAGGAGTTACAAGTTCAAGGAGTTATTGACTCAAAATGTTTTATATAAATCATATAATATACAGTAAATAGTATAAAAACTAATTTCAGTCAAAATGCAAGTTTTGACAATCAAATTAGCTATTTCAAATAACTCAACAATTTAGCTCTTCATAGTATATGGCTTCTTACCAGACATCATAAAAATTTCACTTGACTGTTCTTTCAGCCTTTGATTTTGTAACATTTTTTTTGTTTTTCATTCCTTGCCAGATGAAAATAATATTGATTTGTTTTGTGCCAGTACACTTTATATGATCTTTTCATTTTACAAGTGAAATTTTGTGAGAGGTCTCATAAAATTCTACTCACTAATAATTCAAATAATTTACTGTAATAACAAAGATCTATGTAAGATGGATCCTGAAGAAAAGTGTTAATTGGTTCAGCTGTTGTTCTAATTGGTTCTAATTGGTTCAGCTGGTCTTCAAACAATACAGTTTTCTGAGTATTGATGAAGTGCTCATTTAAAACCCTATCTACTCTGTTCAGGTTGCTGTAACAAAATACATTTTGGTAACATTTCAGAAATACTTTGTTTAGAAATAATGCATTAACAAAATATCCTAAGTTGTAAATGTATTAATAAAATAAGTACTTGAAATGTAACAAAATAAATAATGCATAATAAAATAATATGAATACTTAAAAAGTAATAGTAATACAATAAGAATAATACAAATAAAAATAACATAGCAAAAATCCAAGGTTTATAATTGAACAAAACTTTATAAATATTTTAAAAATAATATAGGTATAGTAAATGCTAATATTTTCCTAAACAACTCCTTACCTTCTACTTCCATGTAGATATAACCCTAACCCAAACATCAAGTAAAAGATGCAACAATGGTGATTGTTTTGTTTGACTTACTTTTAAGATGGATTAACCCTGTTTTAATGTTTCATTTAATACTTATAGCAAATATGCCTTTCTATTCATATTTAAAACAATGTTTCTATACTTTATTAGATAGAATCAAAAATTTAGGTTTACAAGGAACTAGTTTTTTACATTTTTTTAATTTACAGAAAAGTATGAGATCCATTGTATACACACATTCACTTTTCTGTATCTTCAGAAAGTATGGTTTGGATCTTTATAACTGGCAGAACAGTACAAAATATTTTAAATCTATAAAGTTTTAAGTGTATTATAAAGTTAGTTTGTTTTTTAAAACATAGCACAAGGTTATTGCAAAAGCTGCAGTTTTTACCATTATACACTGATGGGGTTAAGAATCATAGACTTGGTGGCTTACATCCAACAGAAATTTATTTCTCTCTGTTCTGGAGGCCGAGTGCCTGCATCCAAGACCAGAGTGCCTGCATCATTAGGTTCTAGTGAAGGGCCTCTTCTGGTTTATGCACTGCAGAGTTCTCAGTGTTTTCGCCTGCCAGAATGGGCAAAAGGTCTCTGCAGGGCCTCTTATAAGGGCAGTAATTTCATTCATGAGGGCTTCTCCTATGTGATCTAATCAATTTCCCAAAGCCCCTCCTTCTAATACCATTACATTGGGCATTAGGATTTCAACTTATGAATTTTAGGGAGCAAAAATACTCAGACCATAGCCTGTACCCCCAAATTTTTTGTCCTTATTACATGCAAACCATAGCCTGTCCCCCCAAAATTTTTGTCCTTATTACATGCAAAATTCATTCATTCCATTCCAGCAGCCCCAAAAGTCTTAACTAGTTTGACCATCAAGTCTAAACATTAAAGTCTAATTTAAATATCATCTGAATGAGATAGCCACACTCAAGGTATGATTCACCATGGAGAAAATTTCTTTCCAGCTGTGAGCCAGTGAAACCAAATGAGTTATGTACTTCCAAAATAAAATTGTGGAACAGACCCATTATAAAAAGGAGAAATGGGGAAAAAGAGGGTAATAGTTCCCAAACATGTACAAAACCAACTGGGCAAAAGACATTAATCTTAACACTCTAGAATAATATTTTCTAGCTGGATGCCCTGTTTGCTGGACCAACTAGGACTGAAAGTCTTCATTCTGGGTGGACTGGGACAGCCTGCGCCCATTGCTTTGCTGGGTGCAGCCCAGCCCCCATGGGTTGAATTATATGCCTGTGACTCTGCTGTTCTGGGGTTAAAGGGTGGTTAGCTGGACTTTGCCCTAGTGGGGATTGTCTTCAGTGGCCTTGTCCTTGCTGTAGCCCTCTACATGGGCCACATGCCTGAAGATTTGGGCAGCATCATCCTTGGAAATCTAGGTGGAGGTAACTACTCCTCATGTCTCTATTGGACAGGTGTCTGTCTTTCATGGGCAGGAGTCATCTGGCCTGTTGAAATCCAGGTGATGGCCCCCATTTTGAAACCAAGGAGGTAGCCCTGATGATCTGAGTCACTTTTGGTGTCCTTTTTCCCTGTCTTGAATGGAGAGCAATGCACTTTCACAGCTATGTAGCTCTATGGTCCCATTCTGCAAACTCTAAAAAGTCCTACAACCTTTCTTCAGTCCTTCCTGTATCCTTCCTTTTTAGCTCAAATTAGCTGGTTTCCTGCTGGGCGGCTAAGTCCATGGTTCACATTTATACTCGTCTCCTTTTCAAAGAATTGCTTGGCCATATCTTAGTGTTCCCTTTAGAACGTACTTCCTTTTTTCTTTTTTTTTTTCAGTGTGGATAGGCTAAATATATTCCAAATGTTAGTTTTGCTTAATGTTTGATTAATAATTTTATATTTAAGTCATTTCTTTCTTCTTGCATTTACTGTAAGCATTTAAGAATAACCAGGCCATGCCTTTGAATTTTACTTAGGAATACTTTAGAATTTCATTACTCACAAGTTTTATCTTCCTCAAAACACTAGGACATGAACACAAGTCAGCCAAGTGCTGCCACTTAATAAAGAGGATGGCCTTTTGTCTGATGTCTAATAGAATGTTACTTATTTCCATTCAAGATCTCATTAGAATGGCCTTTACCATCCATATTTCTACCAACATTTTGTTCACAGTCACTGAAGTATTTTCTAAGAATACCAAGTCTCTCTCTTTTCTTTCTGGGCCCTTACCAAAATTGCTTTTAATGATCTGTTCACAAAAATGTAAGCTCTTCCTGGCATGTGCTTTAAAACTCTTCCAGCTTTGACACATTACTCAGTTTCAAAATTGCTGCCACAATTTTAAGTATTTGTTATAGTAACACCCTACTTCAAGTATCAGTTTTCTGCCTTTTTTGTCTCTGTTCAGATTACTTAGGCTGCTGTAACAAAACACCACAGACTGGACAATTCATAGAGAATTGAATTTTTTTTCTTCTAGTTTTGGAGGCTGGAAGTCTAAGATCATGGTGCCAGCATGGGTGATTCCAGTGAAGGCCCTCTTCTCACTGTGTCCTCCCCACGTAGAAGAGGCAAGAAATTTCTCTGGGGCCTCTTGAATGACAGCACTAATCTCATTCATGAGGGCTCCTCCCTCATGATGCAATCATCTCCCCAAGTCCCTACCTCCTAATACCATCATGTTAGGATTGGGATTTGAACATTTGGATTTTCTAAGATTACAAACATTCATAATAGGGGAGACCGCCTCAAAGTATAACTGAGTAAGATTATGATTCTTAATTAAATCAGTTGCATTTAAGGTCAATGAAATATTGGAGCAAATCAATGGTACTGTATATTCTTAATCAGTTTTTGCAATTTTTTGCATAGCAACTTTTATTAAAACAGGGTTTGGGGTATGGTACATATTCAGACAAGATCGAGAGCATTAAGGGTAGCATGGCCATAGACACATATTCAATATAGTCCAGGTTAAATAATAAATACCTGGGAATTGGGTATGAGGAAGAAATCTTCTGCGATGGACACTAGGAATTAAAAGTCAAAGGAAGCTCTGCCCTGGCTGGCATAACTCAGTGGATTGAGCGCAGGCTGGGAACCAAAGTGTCCTAGGTTCGATTCCCAGCCAGGGTACATTCCTGGGTTGCAGGCCACAACCCCCAGCAACCGCACATTGATGTCTCTCTCTCTCTCTCTCTCCCCCCTCCCTCCCTTCCCTACATAAAAAATAAATAAAATCTTAAAAAAAAAAAGTCAAAGGAAGCTCAAAATTTCTATCTAAAATAAAGCATTCAATTTAGCCTTAGTGATATTGGGAAATAATAAATGGGTCATGTTTGGGAAAATATGATATATTTAATTTGGGGAATGTGAAGTTTTACTAGCACGTTGATATTTATTATAGATACTTGATAAGATACTTAGGAAGTTTAAGTGCCATATTAGACCTCAGGAGAGAAGCTGGGAGTCATCTCTATGAAGATGATGAATATATAAAATTAAAAGAAAGTATATGAGAGTGAAATATAAAGCCATGGAAGCATGAAAACTTAAGGAGTTGTACAGAGAAATATGAAAGTAAAAATGAGTTAGGAGGATCTTCAGAGTAGCAGTGTGAGGAGTTCAGTGGCCCTCAGTGAAACAAACATAGTGGTTAAAATATAAAACTAACAACCAAAGACAACAATTATAGTTACTGGAAATTATCTCAGTGGCATGCAGCTAGTGCGTAAACATTTATACAAGCAATTTACTGAATCGTTTTATGGATATAATGCTGAATTTGAGTCACAACCAAGTCCCCTTCACACTCCCAATTCAGCTTAGGGATAAAATGTCACTTGAAGTGGCAAGCAATCACATTTCTCATCTTTCCCTGCTCCATGTTCCACAACTCAATTCTAGGTGAGAGAGGCTGGATGGTCTGAAGCTTAGTCTATCCACACCCCTGCCCCAAATTGTAAAGTAGGAACTTCACCCAAGATGCTGCTGCCAAATATTGGAGCCCCAATTCATGTAGTCCCAGCTCAATCACAGAGTAAACGTTTCATGCAGGGAGAGGCAAACTGAGATCAGAGCCTTTTGCCTCTACACAGTTCTCCAGTGTAAAATAGGTGTAACTCCTGGGGAAGCGGCTCCTTTCTTTGACCTGAACTCTAGAATAATGACATAGAAGTTTTTCTGAGGATGATAGGAGGACTTTAAGAGAGAGTATTCCCAAATTACCACAAATAAAATGACTCCATTTGGAAACAGATATGAAAATTTGGGCCTGAAATTACTATTAAAAACAATGGAGCCCTGGCTGCATAGCTCATTTGGTTGGACCATTGTTCTGTACACTGAAAGTCTGCCAGTTGGATGGCTGACAGGACACATACCTAGTCTGAGAGTTCGATCTCCAGGTGGGGCACATACACGAGGCAACCAATTGATGTTTCTCTCTCATTGATATTTCTCTCTCTTCTTTCCTCTTTCTCTAAAATCAATGGAAACATGTCATCAGGTGAGGATTAAAAAAATGGAAATTTTGGTTGTAAGTAGTTAAGAGGAGACCGGTGCCTCTATGAGAGCAAAAGCTAAATCCTGGACTACCTAAAAGTTGAGAGAGAAACAGGAAAGATAGAACTAAGAAGGGTTGACACAAGCCTGAAATTCCAGCCCCAACATCTACCTCTGCAAAACATCCCAAATATAATTGTATCAGACTATAAAAAAATTATGCTCAGGGGATTTTTGAGTATAATAAAGCAATTGGCTTGAAATTAGTATACACTGACAAATAAGGTATGGTATAAACAGAAATAGCTTAACAGAGAAATCAAGGAAAGAGACAGTCAAGAGCTCTAAAAAAAACACTGTCATCTCAGGGTAACTGCAAACAGTCTGTGACTTCTGAGAAATGACATCAGATGTGACACACGTGGGGAGAGACTTCAGTAAAATAGTCTAACCCAGTAATGAGACAAGGAATCGAAATCAAGAAGACTTGGGAGAATAGGTTAGAAATCAGTATCCAGAGTATTATAATTTTTTTCTAAAATGTCCAATTTTAAACAAAAAATAGACATAAAGAAAAGAAAAAAGGAAAGAGTGACCCATACAAAGGGAAAAAAAAGCCCCAGAAAACCCAGAAACTACCTTGGAGAGGACCCAGATACCAGATTTGGCAGAGAAAGACTTCAAGGCAGCTATTATGTTCAAAGAACTAATGCAAATGAAGTAAAGGTGTGATGAGAATGCCTCATCAAATATGCAATATAAATAAAGAGATAAAATTATTTAAAAAATCAAAATTCTGAAGTTGAAAAGTATGATAAATAATTAAATTGAGAATTTATTAGATCAGTACATTTGAATTGGCAGAAAAGTATTAGCAAACTTGAAGGTAGATTGGGAGAGATTATGCAACCTAAAGAACAGAAAAGAAATAAAGACATTCCACAGAGCTTCTGGAATAACAAACATAGGAATAATGGAAGTACCAGAAGGAGTGGTGAGAGGTAAAAAAGTAGAAAATATATTTGAAGAAATAATAGTGGAAATTTTCCTAAATGGATGAAAAAGAAAAAATGAATCTAGACTTTAGAGAAACTCAACATACTCTAATTAGCATAAAGAAAATGATTATCATAGAAAAAATATTGAAAGTCAAAGATAAAGATATAATCTTGAAAGCACAAAGAAAAAAAATAACTCATCATTTACAAAGAAATTCCAATAAAATTCATTCCTGAAATTTCATCAAAAACATCAGAGGCCAGAAATCAATGAGATGACACATTAAACATGCTGAAAGGTAAAAATAATCTGTCAAATAAGAATCTTATATTCAGTAAAACTATATTTTAAAAGTAAAGAAAATACAAAAGCATCTCCTAAACAAAAATAAATGAGAAAATGTGTTGTTCCTAGGCCTGCTGTATAAAAAGTGAAATATTAAATGAAGTTCCTTGGACTGAAAACAAGTAACCTTATAAAGTAAAATAGTTTAAATAGACACACATCAAGAAGAGTAATGCTAAAGTAATTAGGTAATTAAAAGACAGCATACTTGAAGATTTACTTTTCTGTTCTCTCCTACCTGATGTACATAATTTTATTATCAGTCATTTAACATGTAGAAATGTAACAATTTGACAATAAGAGCACAAGGATGTGGGTGGTAGCAAAGCTATATTAAATTAAGTATATAACACTAGAGGATAAAGTGAGTCCACAGGAAAAAATTATGAAAAAGTCACATTAAAAAGGTTAATATTACAAATATCTACAAATATGTATTTGCTGTCCTTCACTCTCTTGGATTATTTAAAAGACATATAATTGCATAAGGTAATAATTACAAGAATGTATTGTCAGGTTTGTAACACAATAATAGAACAAAGAAGAGAGGGAAGAAAGTTTTATAGGAGTCACATTTATATATAAATACTGGATTTAGTGTGTATCTGAAATATATTTTGATAAGTTAACATGAACATTGTTAACTTTAGAACAATCACTAAGGAAATGTCTCAAATATATAGTGTAAAATATTTAAAGGAAAATTATAAAATAAAAATAGTAAAAATAAAATTAAAGAGGAATAACAAAAAATAAAAAAGACCTGAGATATATAGAAAACCAAAATATAATGTCAAATATAAATACAACTAAGTCAATAATAACGTTAAATGTGAATGAATGAATTCAATCAAATCTAATCAAAAGGCATACGTTTTCAGATTGGTTAAAAACTATCCAACAATGAACCCTTATTGGACACACACTTTAGATTTAAAAGAAACAAGTAGACTGAAAGTGAAAGGATGGATGATGATATATCATGCAATCTTAAAAAGTAGAGTGGCTATACTATTGTATCATCAGACAACATGAACTTTAACACTAACACTGAGTATTAGAGATAATAAGGAAAATTTTGATAATGCAAAGTGTTAATCCTTCAGGAATATATAACAATCATATGTATATGTGTGTCTAATAACAGAACTTCAAAACAGATGAAGCAAGAAGTAACAAGATTGAAGGGAGAAGTGGAAAGTTAAAAAATAATAGCATGAATTTTCAACTTCTCATCAGAAACCACCTTCAATAATGGATAGAACATCTAAAATTCTAAAATGAAGATCAATAAGGAAAAAGGCACCTTGATCAACATTATAATTCCACTCAACAACAGCTCTCAAGTGCCCTTGAAATATTCTTTAGGATAGACCATATATTAGGCTATAAAACAAAACTCAATAAATTCAAAGCCATTGAAATTATACCAAGTATGTTCTTAGATCAAGATTAGTGTCATTAAAAATAAATATCAGGCCCTGGCTGGGTCGCTCAGTTGGTTAGAGGGATATTTCCATTTGCCAATGTTGCAGGTTCAATATCCAGTCAGAGTATATGCAAGAACCAACTAATTAGTGCATGAATGGGTGGAAAAACAAAGTGATGTTCCTCTCTCTCTTTTTCTCTCATTTTCTCTCTCTATAAAAATCAATTAAAATGTAAAAATCAATATCAGAAGAAAGACTAGAAAATTCACTAATATGTGGAATTAAAATCCTCTTAAATACCAACTGGTCAAAGAATAAATCATAATGGCAATTAGGGAGATGCAACATTCAAAAACTTACTGATGAATGCAGCTAAGGCAATGCTTACAAAGAATTGTACATATTATAAGTCCTTATATATTTTTTTTCAAAAATAGATAAGCCTATCTCATCAAAATAATAAAAAAGGAGCAATGTAGCCCTCACTGGTGTGGCTCAGTAGATTAAGCACAAACCTGTGAATGAAAGAGTCACCAGTTCTATTCCCTCTCATGGCACATGCCTGGGTTGCTGGCCAGGTCCCCAGTAGGAGGCACATGGGAGGAACACACACATTAATACTTCTCTCCCTCTCTTTCTCCCTCCCTTCCCCTCTCTCTAAAAGTAAATAAATAAAATCTTTAAAAAAATAATATAAATGACCCTGTATACTATTTACCCAATCCCCCACAAACATTTCAAATTTCATTGTAATAAAAAGACAGTGTGATATTGGTATATAGATTATTTTGATTCTAGAAATAAGCATTTATATTTATGGTCAACCCATTTTTCTATTTGTGCCAAGGCACTCAATGGGTAAGGAGAAGACTTGCTAACAAATGAGTGCTGGGGAAACTAGATACTGACATGAAAAAACAAAGTTTTACTCCTTCCTCACACAACACGCAAAATCGAACTCAAAATATATCACTAAACTAAATGTAAGATGTAAACTAAGGGGTCTTTTAGAAGAAAATGTGTAAGAAAATCTTTGTGATTGTGGGTTATGTGAAGCTCTCTTAGATATGATAAAGAAACTCAAAAAGCAGAAAAATTAATTGGATTTCATCAAAATTGTTTGCATTTTTTAAGTTATTAAGAGAACTGACAGAACTGGAGAAATAATTGGCAAATTATATAGCTCATAATGAGCTTATATCCAGGTATATAAAGACCTCATAATTTAATAATAAAAAGAAAATAATCCACTTTAAAATTAGCAGAGTCTGAGTAGACTATTCTCCAAAGTAAGATATAGAAGTGGTCAGTAAGCACATGAAAGGATGCTCTCACCATCTTTTCTATTTGAAAAGTGTAAATCATCATGGAAATGAACCATAGTTATTTTACCCATCCATTTCCTGATGGACACTTAGGTTGCTTCTAGCACTTGGCTGTTGTAAATTGTGCTGCTGTGAACACTGGGGTGCACAGGTTCTTTAGAATTGGTGTTTCAGGGTTCCTAGGGTATAATTCCAGCAGTGGGATTTACATGATGGAATACTACACAGCAGAAAGAAAGAAGCAACTCCTACCTTTTGAGACAGCATGGATGGATCTGGAGAGAATTATGCTAAGTGAAATAAGCCAGGTGGTGAAAGACAAATACCATGTAGTCTCATCTGTAAGTGGAACCTAATCAACAAAACAAACAAGCAAGCAAAATATAACCAGATACATTGAAATTAGAAACAAACTGACAGTAACCAGAAGGGAGGTGGCAGGGGACAATGGGGGAGAGAGGGAAGGGATTTCAGTAACATGTATAAAGGACACATGGACAAAACCAAAGGGGGTAAGATCAAGGGTAGGAATTGGGGATGGTGGGGGTTTGGGGAACTGGTGGGGAGAAAATGGACACAACTGTACTTGAACAACAATAAAAATATTCAAAAGAAAAAAATATACACTAAAAATAACAATTAATAAACAAGCCATAGAGATCTAAGGCACAGTATAATAAATACAGGCAATAATATTGTACTATAACTATGTAATGTAACATCATTACATCAGCAATCATTTTTGATATATGACTATATATTTATATCAAAGTAACACACTGTATACCTTAAACTTATACAATGTTACACATCAAATTCATTCAATACAAATAAAAACAATATCAAAAAATAAAAATAAAAGAAAAGTGTAAATCAAAACTATAGTTAGATGCCACTTCACACCCACTAGGACAATTGTGATCAGAAAGAAAGTAACAGGTATTGGTGGAAAGACCTCATACATTGTTGGTGGCACTGTAGAATGGTGCAGCCACCTTTGAAAACAGTCTTGCAGTTCCTCAGTGTTAAACAGAGTTACCATATGATCTAGTAATTCTGGTGCTTGGTGATGTACCCAAGAGAATGGACATTTATGTACACCTAAAACTAATGTACACAAATGCTTACAATATGATTATTCATAATAGTCAAAAGGTAGAAAAACCCCAAATACCCAGTTGATGAAGGGATAAACAAAATATAGTATATCTATAAAGTGGAAGAATATTTGAAAAAAAGAAGAATGAAGTGATGATACATGCTTCAACATGGGTGAACCCCAGAAACATTATTTTAAGTAAAATACAGTCAGAAAAGAGCACATAGTTTATGATCTCATATTTGTATAATGTCCAGAATAGGCAAATTCATAGAGACAAAAAGTAGATTGCAGTTACAAGGTGATAGAGGAGGGGAGGATAGGGTATAACTGCTAATGGGTGTTGTGTTTACTTTTGGTTTGATGAAAAGTTCTCAAATTACACACTGGTGATATCTGAACAACCCTATATAGATTTTAAATAGGGGAATAGTAAGATATGTGAATTAAATCTTGTTAAAGCTATAAAAAAACTTAAATCCCATAATGAAAAAGTCTTCCATCTTTTCTCTTGCTATTATTCTTCCCTAATATTGTACTGCCTATTATGCCTCCCTTATAGTATGCATTCCTATGCTGGCATAGAATTTGAAGAACCCTAAAATGTATACATACATTGACTATATTTTTGCAGTTATATAATGTAAATTTTCAAATGGCAAAGGAAACTTTCAAATTATGTTGTAATAGTTTTTAGACTAAGAATGTAACAAAATAAGGAATTTTCAGAAATGGTATCCCATTGTAGTGTAGGTAAGGGTGTGAGTGGAAGAGGCTTGAGAGCTGCAAATGAGGAAGGACTACAATGACCGCTCAATTTCAGCAAGTCAACCAACCAGAGCATGCTGACTTTTAGTAATTTTACATATTGGAATTTGACATTTGTCAACTTTGACACCAATTGTGATTCTTTTCTTCTTTTTTTTTACACTACTTTACAAGTCTTCAGTTCTCAGAGGACACCGACCTGGTGTCCTAGAGATTGTCAGATCCCACAGGTTAAGGGCTTATTCTTACAAGACTGCACCCACTTCAGATAACAGTTGCAAGTATAGGTGTCTGTGATTCTGACCAACTGTCTATAAATTGGAGGTTCCTACAACCCCCTCCTCAGGGTCAGTTTATATGCTAGAGTGCCTCACAGAAGTCAGAAAATGAGCTTACTTACTAGACTACAAGTTTAGTATACAAGCCTATGTAACTTTGAAAGAGCCAGATGGGAGAGATGCATAGGACAAGGGAGTAGAAAGTCGTGCAGAACTTCCATGATTTCTGGGCAAGTCACTCTCCCAGAATCTTTACATGTTCATCATCCTAGAAGTTCTCTGATTCCAGTCCTTTTGGAATTTTACATTATTATTTTTTTCTTTTTTAACATAGGCATGATTGATTAAATCACTGGCCATTGGTGATTGATTCCACCTCTAGCCCCTGTTCCCTCTGAGGAGATCAGGTGATGGGACCAAAGGTCCCAATTATCTAATAACATTGTTGATTCTTCTGGCAACCAGTCCTGATCCTTAGGCGCTTTCCAAAAGTTATCTCATTAACATATTGAGGTCTGTCTAGAATTATCTAGCAATGTAATATGAAAAATAGAGGTATTTATTGAAAAAGATACAAGATACAAGAAACATTGTACATGGGCAGTGGTGCCTCAGTCCGCTTCAAAGTGGGCACCTTGGGACCTCACACAGTTCTCCCAATAGCTATCAGGCCCAGTCATACTTTCCTGAATATCATCGATGGTCTGAAATCTCTTTCCTTTCAATGGTGATTTTAGTTTTGGGAAAAGCCAGAAGTCACAGGGCACCAAATCTGGGCTGTAGGGTGGTTGAGTCACCTGGATGATTTGTGTTTTGCAAAAAAAAACCCCAAAACAACAAAAAACACAAAAACAAGCAAACAAAAAAACCCCTCTGCACAAGACGTGATGCATGAGTGGATGAGTGGGCACATTGTAGTGATGAAGCTGCCAGTCTCTAGTTGCCCATGGCTGTGGCCTTTTGAATCATCTGCATAGTTTCTGTGGAGGAATGTTCAAGCTTACTGCAAAATTTGATGCATATTCATTGCTCTGTTGGCTCAGTCATTTTGAATGTGATGGCCACACAATATACATGCTCACTAAATGATGTCTCTCACCCCCACTGACTAGTACAGTGAAGTGATGATTGTTCACACATGTGCATTCCATTCCACTCTCCTTGGCTGCTAGGTTACATCAATGTCGTGCAAACCATTCTTCTTATAATAATAATGACTGTATTTTTTTCTGGATAGACCTTGTAAACTCAGATGTGGTTGGTTGGAAAGGATTTTTTTAATTTTAATTTTTCATTTTATTTTTATTTTTAATAGTTCACTTTTTATTACATTTTCCCATTACCATTTGTCTCACTTATGAATATCAATATACTGTTATTGTTCTTATCACAGGAAAATTCCAAGGGTTTTAGGAACTTTATGAGACAAACAAGAACAAAGACCAATTATGTATTTCTTATTATAAATCACAAAGTAAATTTTGGAGAAATATTTTCATTATATTTTTAATATAGTTTGAAAACTATCATTTTATTTCATAGGATTCTCTGCATGGATTCCCCCAGTAGTGATTTAAAGCAGGCTGACTTTTACATTATATACGGGGGCACTTAGTAGTAAAGGGAATTTTGATGGGCCAAAATAATAAGTGCACACAGAGTTTCAGATCTAGTTATTTGGAAAGTCCCACAGAAATGCATTGACATGGGTAATGTTGGAAGAAACTTTAAACTGGCTTTCATGATGTCTAAAATCAGCAAAAAGATAATAAAATGTACTGTTAATTCTAACAGTACATTTAATGTACTGATAATTCTAACAGTACATTTCCCTGATTAAAACACTTCACTATCTCTGTAGGCTAAAAGTGGATTTCATCTAGTAATAGACCTCTTGAGAGCAACTTTTTTAAAAATTTCTTTAACCATTAATTTACAGACATAATTCAAGGTGTAATGCTAAAATTTTATTTTTAGTAAATAAAATGCCCATGGAAATGGTAAAATCAGCTTTTTGTGAATATAACCAGTAGTATTAATATTGTGGTTTTCCATTCACTCACTTTCTTGGTGAGACCTTAAATGCATAAGACATTGGGAACCTGAAAGCAGAGTATATGTCCTGATTTGTTTTCCTTTTTGAAGAAAAAATGAGTCATTATATGTATGCTACATGTATATATGTGCATTTAAAATTATTATATCTTTTAAATAATCAAGGAGAATGATATGTGAAAGTCTTCTCATCCTAAGATGAGCATACTACTTTTCTTCCATGGGTTCTGTGTTAAAGAAACTATGGTACTGATTACCCAGAGTGGAATATTAGATGAACTCTCCTATTGCTATTGAAAACATCTTTCAATTCTTATGCATGTAAATGTGTGAGAAAATATTTTCTCCTTCTATAATTTTTCTACTCTCTATCAATTACAACATAGTATACTAGTCCTCTAAAATATCCATTACTCTATAGTTTATTGAATTGTATTATATAACTTTTCAGTGTTCAACTTGTTATAAATATATATGTAAGTATATGCATATGCAAATATATAAAATCTTTTCATTGTATAAATGTGCTTTGTGTTAGATGGCATAAATGACACATGAAAAAGTAATTTTTTTACTCTCTACCTAATTAATATTAGGTATAATTATCAAGATTGTTACTTTTTTTTTTACAAAGAGACATTATAAAGAGCTGTGTATTGAATTGGGATAATCCAATGAAATAGTATTACTTCAAAGCTGAAAGAACTGTTAAATCTTATCTAATAATAGCCATTCAGTTTTGAATAATGATACTCATTTTTTTTCTCAAGCCTGAAATAATGAGATGAAAACTGGCAATGTTTTTGGTGGAAAAGTCTAGAGAACAAGACACTGAATGGTTTAGAGGAGACACCAAAGATAGGGTATTAAAACAATAATGCATACTTCTTGATTTCATTTAGAATTATTCTAGATATTAAGATGCTGTAAAGGACACTTTAGTACCTCAAAGTCCCATAGGTCTTTACATTAATAAAATGTAAAAGCTAGAGAAAATATAGTAATTGCCTAGCCACATTACCTCATAATTTAAATAAGAATATTGAGGTTTAATAGTAATGTTTTGAACTTCGTTTTTATTTTAAGATAGAAAAATCCAGAGATTGAGAAACATCGTTTAAGAGATAGAGGCTAATTAAACAAGAGGAAAAGAAATAATGAATTAATGAGACATCAACAATTTCAGAGTGGAGAAAATCCCAAAGTCTGATGAGAGTTCTACTTTAAGTTGTACAAGTCCACACAATATACTATGAAACAGGAAATGAAACAAATAAATAGATTCAGTTATGGGTATAGTTATTGAATTTTGGGTAAATTTTGAGGATGGTATTTTTAAATTTTTTAAGGAAAATTAAAGACAAGATTATTTTCTTAATTGGGTGTCCTCAAGGTTTGGAGTATAAGAATGGACAATTTGGAAAATTTACCTGCTAAGGAGTATTGGAGAAAATATTGTTGTGGAAGGACTGGAGGGCAGAGTTGAGAACTAAGTTGAACCCAGTTGGAAACCATAAAATAATGGTGGCACCAATGTGTGCAGTTGTGTGATTTTTCTTTAATTGCATTCATCAGTTCAGGGATTTTAGAGAGCTGGCAGAGAGGCACATTTATCCAGGTAAGGTCCTGCCACCCTACCCTCACATGTTGACATACACACTGACTCCTCAATGTGAAAAAATACTGTAGCAAAAATGTTCAGAATACTGACAGAATAGATACTGGCATCAGTGTTCAATGAAGAATGAAAAACCAGCTCTAGAACAGAACATTCTCTGCAAGGTCCTCATAATCACCAGCTGGACCACTACACTCAAAATGCATTTTTAATAGGTCACTGTTTCTTCTATTACTTTCATATCATTTATTTGGCTTCTTATTAGTTGGTGATCAACATTCATTTCTACTCTAAAGTTTAATTTTATTTTTTAGGCCTAAAAGTACATTTCTTTAAACATCAATATTTTCTGAGTTTCAATAAATCTGAATATTCACTTCACTTAACAGATAGTATAAATGCATCAACTCAAAATTTTAAGTAAAAAATCAGCCCTGGTCAGCATAGCTCAGTGGATTGAGTGTGGACTGTGAACCAGGCATCGCAGGTTTGATTCCCAGTCAGGGCACATGCCTAGGTTGCAGGCCATGACCCCTAGCAACTGCACATTGATGTTTCTCTCTCTCTCTCCCTCCCTCCCTCCCTCCCTTCCCATGATCTGTCTCCCTTCTCTCTCTAAAAATAAATAAATAAATAAATAAATAAATAAATAAATAAAATCAACAGCAACAACCAAAAACTTAGAAATTCAAAAGCATAACTGAACATTGGAAAATATATATTGTTTAATGTTTCAATTAGCATATTTGTTTTTTGTCATTTTAGAAAACAAGCCCATCAACACCATTCATTTTTTTCATTCTCTCATTTCCTCAAATTTATATATGAAACTAAAGGAAATAGAAGGATATAGTTAATATTTTATAGCTGCTTTATTTCTTTTAAAGTGATGTGATTTTTCAAGGGAATAGGCATATGTCGAATTGCTGCAGTACTATAAATCTTGGAAATAAGAATTGTATTGTTCATTATTCTTGCATAAATGTATCTAGGTATAAAGTTAAAAAACAGAAGCAATATGTTTTCTTTTTCCTTAGCAATGTCGATAAACCATTCCTTAAAGAAAGAGCATTTCATTCTTCATGACTTTGTCCTTTCCCTTTTCCTCCAGTTCTAATTTTATCTAAGAGCTTCACATGGCATGTTTGAGAGAATTACTTTGTCACAATCAACCTTGGAGATAATGAGAAACTTAAAACAGAGAATATAATTTCTAAAATAATAAAATTCCTGTGAATAAACTATAGGACTTTCAAAAATAATAACTATTAAAAATAGATTTTTTGAAGAAATAATGTAATGATAATGTAAATATTTATTTAAATTTTCTCCCTGGATGTGATCTAGATCTACTGTCAAAATTTTATTACTCAATACTATCAGAAGAATTATAGTTTTAATAACTAGAATTTTTATAACTCTTGAATTTTTAATCTGGGACCTTAGTATTACCAGGGATCTAAGAGAGTTTCTTGCTTTCTGATCTAAATTTCAGAATGGAAGCCAGTACTGTGTATCACTATTATTTAGCTTTCTGTGAATTACTTAGGTAATCATTTGAGAACACAAAAGTCAATTGGATTTACCTAAAGTAGGCAACTCTATGGGTCTACGAAGCTGTTCTCTATATAAATTAATATTGTGGAATGAGAACTCTATGTGTTTCATGTTTGCTTAAATTTAAATTATATATGTATATGTTCATACATATTTATACAAATATATACATAATTATTGTAGATATATATTTATTGCATTATTATTCATATTTTTACTTTTTTTTCCTTTTCTTGTGCTTCTTAAAAAAGACTGTTTAACATTTTACGTAATACTAGTTTGGGGATGATGAACTCCTTTAGCTTCTCTTTGTCTGGGAAGCTCTTTTTATGTCCTTTGATTCTAAATGATAACTTTTTTCAGTAATCTTGGTTGTAGGTACTTGTTTTTTTTCACTTTGAATACTTCTTGCAATTCTATTGTAAAGTTTCTGTTGAGAAATCAGCTGAATCTTATAGGAGCTCCTTTGCAACTAACAGTTTTGCTCTTGCTGTTTTTAAGGTTCTCTATTAAAATGCCAAAAGTTTGGTGACCATGCTGTGACTCAGTGTGGGTCTCTTTGGGTGCTTCCCGGACTTGTATGCTATTTCATTCACCAGGTTAGGGAAGTTTTCTGTCTTTATTTTTTCAAATACATTTTCAATTTTTTGCTCTCCCTCTTCTCTTTCTGCAGCTCCCATCATGTGAATGTTGGTATGTTTGAAGTTGTCCCAGAGGCTTCTTACACTCTTCTCATTTTCTCAGATTTTTTTTCCCTTTTGCCATTCTGATTGGGTGTTTTTTACTTCCTTATATTTCAAATCATTATTTTGATTTTCAATTTCATATACTCTACTAATGATTCCCTGTAAATTATTTTTCATTTCAGTTAGTATATCCTTCATTTCACATTGGTTATATTTTATGTTTCCCAGGTCCTTTTTTATGCTGTTTAAATTCTCTCTAAATTCATCTACTCTTCCCCTAAGTTTTCTGAGCATTCTTATAACCAGTGTTTTGGACTCTGCATCTAGGAGATGCCAGCACTTCTGTCTGGGAAAATATCTTCCCCTCCTGCTCTCACCCTGATCCCAGAAAATTCAGTTTTTCCTCGTATGTTCCTAGTGGCTTTTGAGCTACTGCCCCAGCTCTGGAAGTAAGAGGGTATAAGTTTGAGTAAGTCTGTCCTTTAAGGGGAACTGCCTGGGACTGCAGCATCTCTTTGTTTCACTCAGCCACAATTCCCAATTGTTTTCACAACCAGAATTTATGGGGACTTCACTACCCAGTACTGGAACCCTGGAATGGGTGGCCTGGTGACTCCTCACTCCTTAGCATAGACATTCATAGACAAGGTGTATTGCCCAATTTTTTTTTTGCCCGCATGTTGGTGTGGGACACATTCTGCATCTCTGCCTGTCCTACCAGTCTCAATGTGGCTACTTTTTATATTCTTAATTGTAGGACTTCCACTTGCTAGATTTTAATGTTTCTGAATTATATCTGTTCTGTAGTTTTAATTTTGATATGGTCATGGGAAAATGAGAGTACTGCATTTGTCTATGCTGCCATCTTGACCAGAAGCTAGACATTTTACTGTATTAAAAAATTCTGTTACCTACATATCTTTTAAAACTATGAATAATTATAGGTAGGAATGAAGTGATGAAACCAACTCATTTAAGAATGTAATGTATCACAAAATAGATATTTTTAAAAAGACAACTTCATATGTTTTTTTTTCTCTAAATATAGGATCACAATGCCATCACTGTTTAGCATAGTATAGAGCATTTTCTCCTTTATCTGAACTGTCTGCCCAACTTTAATGTGATTTTTATAGACTATATGGTTGATATCTCTGAGTTGTATATGTTATTAGATATTTATACTTGGTGTATCCTATGACCTGACATATAATTGATAATGAAATATTCTTTCATTTTTAAGGGTCCCTATAAATGTTTGTTTATTTGGAGTATGGTTCATCTAATAGGGGGTGAGATGAGGTGGAGTAAAAATGGTCAGAAATTTTAGCAAATATGAAAGAGTACATCCAACTAAATCTTTTTTGAATTATCAAATAGAAAAAAAGAAACGACTTGAAAAATGTAGTATTGACTATTTCTCTGTGTGGTAATTAGGATATTTTCAATAAAAATGTGACATTTTTAATGTGAATCATCATTGAAGTTCCACAGTAAAATATTATAAATATAATTTTAATGTCAGTACAATTTTCCCTTTGTTTTGGAAAAAATCTGTGACTAGTGGAAGGATTGCTCAATTTTCCTATTTGTTTGCTATGAGCCTTGTCCAAGTTTCATTTTTTTTTTTTTAGATTTTATTTATTTGTTTTTAGAGAGGGAAGCATGGGAGAAAGAAAGAGAGAGAGAAACATCAATGTGTGGTTGCTGGGGGTCATGGCCTGCAACCCAGGCACGTACCCTGACTGGGAATCGAACCTGCAACACTTTGGTTCACAGCTCGCACTCAGTCCACTGAGCTACACCAGCCAGGCCCAGTTTCAATTTTTAAAATCATTTAAGAGATTACATATGACACCTTTTCTAAATTTGGTGGATTTGGGCACTGTTTGTATAAAACAATAAAAGTTAATATATAACCCAGCAATTCCACTAACAAGTATGTATCCAAGATAAATGAATATATCCACATTCTTGTACAAAATGTTTGTAGCAGCATTGTTTATAATTGACCAAAGGAGGGGACAAAATGTCCATCAACAATGTCATTGGGAACAAACTGTGGTTTATCTATATAATGGCATTATACAGCCATAAAAAGGATGAAGTACTGATACATGCTATAACACGGAGACACCTAGATGTTATGCTACACAAAAGAAGCTGTTACAAAAGATCACATAATGTAATTATTCCATTTATATGAAATGCCAAAAATAGGTAAATCAAGAAAGACAGAATATAGATTTTTGGTTGTTAGGGACTGGTAGAATGGGGGATGAAGATTGCAGAATAGGTATGAGGGTTTTTGGAAGGTGATAAGAATGTTTTAAAATTAGTTTGTGATGATGATGTCACAAATCTGTGAATATACTAAAAACACAATTACTACTTTCTCAAAAGATGAACTAATGGCATATGAATTATATCTCAATAAAGCTGTTATATAAAAATGTAATGGAATTTTATATTTGTTTAAAATCTAGGGAAACTTTTATTTCTTTGTATTACTTAAAGTATAAATGTTAACTGCTAAAGATTAAGTATTAATTCTTTTCCCTCCGAGCCATATTGCAGTGGTCTTATGGTAAAAACATATTCTTTAGGAAAATCTTTGAGGAACCTAGCAAGAATTACCATGTTTTCATTAAGTACCTTAACTAAAAATAATTTTATTTTATTCAATTTAAAATATAAATTGAGATTCAAGAATAAAATAATACACTTCAAAATGTCACCATAGAAATGTTTATTTGTCTTTAATTAAAAAGCTATGTTTTTGAGTGAAATATTTTCTTCTTAAAAGAAAATTTTATTTAGAAGATAGCTATTTTTATTGGTGGAATTCCTTGATATTTTACTTTTTTCCAGGAAGAAGAGCTAGTCTTGTATGTATTAGGAAATTGTGCTAATACTTCCAGGAGGCATAAAAATGATTTGGTTGCTTTCTTTCTGGAAAACACCCCAATTTAATTGCTTGCTCACATAGCATTATCAGTTAGAATTAAGTCATTGTTTCCAGGTGCTCTGTCCTGTGCCCAAGAGTCCCCTCCTCTTCCAGATAATCCAGATGAGGTGAATTTTATTATGGGTGACGTAGGGTCATTGCTCCACTTAAAAGATTTTGCCAAGGAGCCAAGATTATGTTAGGATGTTTATTCCTGTTTTATTTTCAAAATTTGCAAAATGGCAGAAACATATCATGGTAATGATTAGCAGCATATATATTAAGATCATGTTATTCTAGGGACATTAATGTCCTTTAATCTGAATTTTTGATATCATATTACAGTAATATACCTCTACCTTTATTGATTTTTATAAGGATTAAAAGTAACATTGTACAAAAAGCTTTAGCACAATAACTTAAGTAGTTTTAATAGAGATAATACAAGTGCATAAATTCTATCCCCTCCTGCCACATGGATTTTATCTATAGTAGGCCAAGTCACTTTACATAAATTGGGAAATACTTAGTACAAAAAGATATTTGTTTGGAAATTCATAGTACATTTTGGAA
This sequence comes from Phyllostomus discolor, assembly GCF_004126475.2. Lineage (NCBI taxonomy): Eukaryota > Metazoa > Chordata > Mammalia > Chiroptera > Phyllostomidae > Phyllostomus > Phyllostomus discolor. The sequence continues at coordinate 68,822,518 of NC_040909.2, forward strand.
ACATAGTCACTTAAATATTTGCAACAAAGGCTGGTGGCTTACTAAATCTAAACAGGAGGAGGACAATGGCAAGTGATGGTTACTGAAAATTAAGATTTTTATCAGAATCCCAAGGATCTGCTCTTAATGAAACCCTGCCATAGATATTTTACTTGCCTGCAAAACACCTCTCCCACCCACTTCACCTCTTATTAATCCTTCCACACTTCCCCTGTAGCCAATTTACTTTTAAATTAGAAGTAAAGGCAACTGATCTCAACTATAGAAAAGGACAAATTGCTCAGATCTAACATCCCATCCACTGGCAATGTTTACTGTTGTAGTGATTGACAGACAATCCAATGTGGTCCAATAATGTCAATGTAGAGATGACTGGGGCCTTTAAAGAAACAAATAAACAGAATTTCTTAGTCTCCTGAAATAACCTCCAGAAGAAATCCTCTCTCTATACTTGAGTAGCTTAAGAAGCAAGTAGCCCTGTGACTATTTAGCACTAAAAGGGAAGCCAGTATTGGAATAAGCCTTATATCACATGATGCAGAGTAGAGAAAATGAAGGAAATTGGAGTCCTTATGACATTATTAGTTTTGTTTAGTTTTTATTTCATAATCATATATGTAACTCTACAATCCAGCTAGACTTGGAAAGGATAAGGAAAACATGGAACCCAATGAAGTGCAGTGAGAACACAAAGATTATAGAACATTCCAAGCAGATGAGGGTGAAGTGGTGCTCTTTTGAGCTACAGATGGAATGATCTGGTGTTTAAGAGAAAACACAAGTCAAATTTTTTAGAGTTGTCCACAGTCATTAATGGTGATCTTGCTGTTCTTGCCATTCTTGGACCCGTAGTGCTCCATGGCTATCACATCTATGCCATCTTCCACCTGGCTGAAGACCACATTCTTGCTGTCCAGCCATTCAGTCTTGGCAGTGCAGATGAAAAGCTGGGAACTATTGGTGTTGGATCCAGCATTTGCTATGGACAAGAAGATACCAGGACCTGTGTATTTCAGGATGAAATTCTCATCATCAAATTTCTCCCTGTAGATAGACTTGCTGCCTGTGCCATTGTGGTGTGTGAAGTCACAACCTTGGCACATAAATCCCAGAATAATTCTATGAAAGCAGGAATCTTTATAACCAAATACTTTCCACCCAGTGCTCAGAGCTTGAATGTTTCCTGCTGTCATTGGAGCTTTGTCTGCAAATATATCGAAGGAGATGTGGCCCAAGGGCTTACAATGTTGAAGAACACGATGGTGTTGACAATGTCTGGGTGCAGGAAGATCCAGGGCTGCGGTGTCTGCAAGGCACTTATGACATTATTGTGCTGGTGAATTAAATCATACATAAAAGCTCCTTGTTCATTGACTTTCCATTATTTGAGCTAATAAATCCTCCTTATTACATGAGTCATACTGAATTATATTTTGTTTTGTTTCTTGCAACAGAAAATATACTGAAATACCAGATAGTCAAATATGTTTTCCTATCGTTTCTGATACTAATATTTAGAAACATATAGTCTAGTAAACTTCTAAAATCTATTGATTTATACTGTTAATCATAACAATTACATTATAACAAAAAATAAAAATTTACATTCTAAACTGGGAACAGTGCAAATATAAAAATGGCTTAAGTATTATGGCTTAACAGAATGTTGAAGAAATAAAAATGAAATCTTATTTTATTGTATAAAATGTAGTGACTCATTCCAATGATAATAAAAATTGATAATCATTTGTAAGACATTATATATTTTGTTATGATAACTTGTCATGCATCATAAAGAAATTTTAAAATTTCCTGCTGTTTCAACCTTTGAAAAAAGAACATGAGATTATTTGAATACAATGGCACAGTTTACAAATGTTGCTATAAAATGAAAACAATTGACCATTTGAATGTATATTGAATGCAGCATATATTTGTTAAATAAACTCCATGTGGATTTTTATCTTAAATAAACTCAATAGGTGACATAAGGATTACTATATAGTACATATATATACCTAACTTTTGCATATTTTTGAAGTAGGATAAAAGTATTGATTTACATATATAGATACTTAGTTCAGGTATTACATGATGAATATTTGAAATTCAGGTATAAAACACTCCATGAGATAAAATTAAATTTGATGATGTGACAATATGATATTTTATTTTTGTTCCATCTGTCCCTAAGGCTATTTCATCTCTCTTTCTCTTTCTCTCTCCTTTTTATTTTAATTGGATATTTTTCCTGTTGTTTAGACAGGGGTGGGGAGGTTAAGCCTTTTGATCTGTCATTTAGATCACTCCTTCTATCCTCTTTCATCTTCACTACAGATTTGAGCTCCTCTACCATGTTATTTTTAATTCCATTTCTTTTTTGTTTCCATAACATTCATTTTTATAACTTTTTTCTTTGTTTAAATTTTCTATGTTTTATTTGTTTCAAAAGAATTTAAACTTTCTTAGAACACTCCTGTGATTGTTTTACAGTTCTTATCAGCTTCCAATATGTGATTCGTCTAAGTGTTGGTGTTAGATGATTATCTTTTATCTTTCAAATTGTGATTTTTATGGTTCTTGGTATGACACATTTTGTATTATATCCTGTATTTTTGATTATTATATTGTGAGACTATGAGTAATATATACTTTTTTAATTTTCAACAGGAACTTTCCCTATGTAGATTTAGCACATTGGAAGACAATTAAAACACACATTCCAGGTACAGGGAAGTAGGTGGGGAGCCTCCATTGCCAGGTCGAGCTTCAGGGTCTTTTTTATGACCTTCCCTGATGATTTATTCATTCTTACAGACTTTTACAATGTCATATGCCATTTTTTCTTAATATGCCCTAAGTGGTCAATGACAGGTTTCTCTAGCATGGTAGTGGCTTATTTGGCAGTTATCTGGCAGATGCCATTGTAACATATAGGCACTTACAAGAGAAAATACAGGTTAAGGCAATAATTTTTAAAATTAGTGACAACTTTTTTATATCAAGATCAGTATATCAGAACCATTAATTTACTGAGTCCTTAGGCTGGGGTTGAATCCTTCAAGGTATTTATTTCTGTTTTTATGTGATTTAATAAAGATGATACATTAGCAGACTCAATAGGTATGAGCACACAGCATTCTGTTTGGATAGCAGCACAGATGCTTCTTTGCAAGGCAGTAATAATGTCCAAAGCCTTTCTGTTTTGGAGGACAGCCTTTTTATCACAGACATTTGTAGCACCAGTCAGGTGCTACTGGAATAGAATTTTTCCAGCTGAGGCCCCTTATGACAAACTTCCCTGAGGGCTAGTACAGCTGGACAAAGAGACACTTGGAACCCAGTCTATTTGGCTCACCACCAGATACCTTTCAAAGAACGGAGACCAGAGAAGATATTTCTAACTTGTCACAAGCTAACCTCTTAGGACACAGAATGTGACAGAATGAAAAACCTCATCTAGTTTCCACATAAAGGCTCTCAACAATGTTTATCAGAAAAAATGCAGGTCTGCAGAGAACTGCTTAACTTTCCTGTCTGTGAGACCAGTGCAAACACCAGGCTCATAAGGAGTCTATGCCTGTGTCCTATCTCTATGGTATTTCTTTCTTATGATAAAATGACATAAAAACCATAGACATTAAAGATCAAAATACCTCTGAGCAAAGGGTCAAAAATAAAGTAAAATAAAAACCAAAGAGTCACTAGACCCAAGAAACTAGCTTCACAAATATTTTTCCTCAGGATATAAATTTAGAAGTGAGAAAAAGACTCACCGCTTTCATTTTGTTTGTTAGTTAATTTTGTTAATTCAATTCCACATATAAGTGAGGATATATGGTATTTGTTTTTCACTGACTGGCTTATTTTACTTAGCATATTAACCTCCATATTAATCTATGATGTCACAAAAGGTAAGATGTCCTTTTTATAGCCACATAGTATTCCATTATGTAAATATACCACTGCTTTTTTATCCACTCATTTACTGATCGGCAATTGGGCTGTATCTAGATCTTGGCTGTTGCAAATGATGCTACTATGAAATAGGTGTGCATATATTGCCAGCACATTCTTGCCAGCACTTTTTTGTTGATTTATTGATGATAGCCATTCTGATAGGTGTGAGCTGATACCTAATTGTGGTTTTAATTTGTATTTCTCTAGTGATTAGTAACATTGAGCATCTTTTCATATGTCTGTTGGCCATCTGTATGTCCTTTTTGGAGAAGTTTCTATTCATGTCCTTTGCCCATTTTTAAAATTGGATTATTTGTCTTCAGAGTGTCGAATTGCATAATTTTTATATGTTTTGGAAATTAAGCACTTATCAGCCTGTATCATTGGCAAAAATGTTATGCCATAGAGTTTTATTTTTATTTTGTTGATGGCTTCCTTTGCTTTGCAGAACTTTTTAAGCTTGATGCAGTCCCATTCGTTTATTTTTTTCTTTATTTCTTTTGCCCTTGGTAACCAAAATATTCCTATGGGAGATGTCTGAAATTTCACTGCTTATGTTTTCTTCCTGAATTTTTATGGTTTTGCAACTAACACTTAAGTCCATTTTGAGTTTATTCTTGCCTATAGTGTAAGTTGGAGGTCTAACCTCCTTTCTTTTGCATGTATATGTCCAACTTTCCCAACACCATTTATATTACCATCAACAATACATGGAAATTCTAATTTTTCTATAACTTTGCCAACAATACTTATTGTTTTTTTTTATTATAGCTACCCTAGTATCTGTGAAGTAGTATTACCTGCTTTAATTTAATTTATTTATTTATTATTTATTTATCCTTTTCATAAATTACTTCATTGTTGTTCATTTAGAGTTGTCTGCATTTTCTCCCCACCCCTCCAAACCCACTGGTATGGTATTTGTCCCTCATCAGTATTTGTCCCTCATTGCCTGGCTTATTTCATTTAGTATAATGCTCTCCAGTTCTATCCATGCTGTCCCAAAGGGTAGGAGCTCTTTCTTTCTCTCTGCTGCATAGAATTCCATTGTGTAAATGTACCATAGTTTTTTGATCCACTCATTTGCTAATGGGCACTTAGGTTGCTTCTAGCACTTGGCTATTGTAAATTGTGCTGCTATGAACAATGGGGTGCATAGGTTCTTTTGGATGGGTGTTCCAGGGCTTTTAGGGTATAATTCCAGCAGCAGAATTGCTGGATCAAAAAGCAGTTCCATTATTAGTTTTCTTAGGAAATTTCATACTTTTATCCATAGTGGCTGCATCAGTCTACATTCCCACCAACAGTGCACTAGGGTTTCCTTTTCTATGCATCTTCTCCAACACCTGTTTGTTGATTTGTTTATGATGGCCATTCTCACCAGTGTGAAGTGGTATTTCCTTGTTGTTTGAATTTGCACCTCTCTGATGGCTAATGATGCTGAGCATCTTTTCATATGTCTCTGGGCCCTGTGCATGTCCTCCTTGGAGAAGTATCTGTTTAAGTCTTTTGCCCATTGTTTAATGGGTTTTTTTTGTCTTCCTGGAGTGGAGTTGTGTGAGTTCTTTATATATTTTGGAGATCAAACCCTTGTCTGAGGTATCACTGGCAAATATGTTTTCCCATATAGTTGGTTCTCTTTTCATTTTAATGCTGTTTTCCTTAGCCATGCAGAAGCTTTTTAATTTGATGAGGTCCCATTTGTTTATTCTTTTCTTTATGTCCTTTGTTTTAGGGGACATATCAGTGAAGATGTTGTGCATGCGATGTCTGAAATTTTTCGGCTGATGTTTTCCTCTGCAACTTTTATGGTGTCATGACTTATATTTAAGTCTTTTATCCACCAGGAATTTATTTTTGAGTATGGTGTAAGTTGGTCATCGAATTTCATTTTTTTTTCAGGTAGCTGTCCAGATCTCCCAACACCATTTGTTGAAGAGGCTATTTTTACTCCATTTTATGCTTCTTCCCCCTTTGTCAAATATTAATTGACCATAAAGACTTGGTTTTATTTCTGGGCTCTCTGTTCTGTTCCATTGGCCTGTGTGTCTGTTTTTATGCCAGTACCAGATTGTGTTGATTACAGTGGCCTTGTAATACAGTTTGATATCAGGTATTGTGATCCCTCCTGCTTTGTTCTGAAGTAGATTATTTTAAATTGAAATATTAATTGTTTTCTTCTGGGTACCCAGTATTATAATGAAAAAAGTATACACTAAAAGAAACAGAAGAAAAAGCTTTAAAAGAATACTAGAATGTATCTATGTAACAAGAAAAAAAGGTAAAATGGATGGATAAAGAAATTGAAAGACATAAGATATATAAAAACGAATAGTAAAATGACAGGTGTAAATACCACCTCATCAGTGCATACATTAAATATGAATGATTAAGTGTTCCAGTTGTAAGGCAGAGATTGGTAGAAGAGATTAAAATAAATATGATTCAACAATATAAACTGCAGGGACCAGCACAAATAATGCCTCTTCTTTATTAGAAAATCTTTTATTGTAAAATTATAAGCATGTAATTAATTCTGTAATATAACACTATCACATTCAAGCACACCATATGACATTTTAGGTGAAATGTTCAAATTAAAACTATAAAAAAACCTATAAATTATTACTCCTATATTATTATCCTACCAACTATACTTAAGCAGGCTTTATTTCTGCAGGACCCTGTAGTTCTTCTTATAAAGAAGAAAAAAGTTTCCATTATCTTTCTGGTAGATTTGAAGAAAACTATACAAGTTCTCTTATAAAACATTAAGTTTTCAGAAACATTGTAGGGGTAGACTTATAAACCCAGTAAATACAAATACAAATACAAATACAAATATGTGTACATATGTGTGTAAATGTGTTATATTATTTAAAATGGAGTAAGAATATGTTAGTTGTGTGAAATCCAAAAAATCTCTTTTTATACTTCCTGCTTACTCTCAGCAGTCTCTTAGTTTACCTTGCTTTCTGTATCAGTGAAAAATTTACCTTCACATTCATTTATTGTATTCATCATTCATTTATGCATCTTTTCATTCATCCTTCCAACCATGGACCCAATCAATACACTTTATGAATCTCTTACCTCAAAAGGAGAGAGTCATAATAAAAGTATGACTCATACATTCAGTAAAACAATGACAAAAACAGAACCCCCCAAAATATACAAGGATATATTAAGAGTACAGATTAATGATAATGGGTAAATGATTATAAGAAATGGGAGCTTGGAATACAACTGTACTAACTGATATTTCATTGTTTTTTATTCATGTTGAGGTTCCAGTGTGTGGAAAGTATTATACACAGGAATGCCATGTATTATAAGAACGATAAAAGATGTTATCTAAACATGGATATTATTTTGCCACACTATCAAATTGAGATGCTATTAAAATAATGTGACTGAGATAAAATAGATGGAAATTTGGCAATAAAATCCATGAACATGTGTGTTGTTAATATGTAAAAAGATTGGAAAGCAGTCAGACTTTTTTTTTTTGCCAGTGCACTCCATTAGTCCATGTGAGATTTCTCTTTCTCTTTAGTATTAGTATTAAACATCAGTTATGCTGATAATCTCTTACTGAGCTTTGACAAATCTAAAATTTGAAAGGAAAGTATTTTTGCTTTGAAGGAAATCTTTTCTCCTCTTTTGTCTTCTACTCCTTATTTTTTATTTACTCAAACAAGGCAAATTTTCTTAAGATACAGAATGTATCAAATAATTCTACTTTTTCAGGGTGCATTTTTATAATACATTTTCACTAGGTCTTATGCAGGAGGCAGAAACAAGGCTTCCTACAGAGCTGCCAGCCTGTTATTCATTAAACTTTTAAATCATTGGGTGTAATGCAAAGATGATTCCAGTTTATTAATTACATGAATAATGATACTATGCAACATGTAATCATTTGGAGGTAATAAACTTTCAGTTATATTTCATCTGAAATATATTTTCTGGTAAAATATTTTCTTCTTGTAATAATTATCTAATTTACTTAGGAACACCATTAATCTGTGGGGGAGTTTTTTAGTTTGGATTTTTTGATATACATAACTTTTTATAAAGGGGCATTTTATAGAATGCAAATGGTGGAATTATACAAAATGATAACCCTTTAGAAACTAATGATTTGTTTTCTGATAAGCTCTGATAAGGAGTAAACTACAAATTCTTCTCTTTCTCAGGTTATACATGGAATATTAAATGCACCTGGGATTTTGGCTTTCTTCTTTATGTATGATAAAATGGAATTTTTCTGTAGTGTCTAAGAAATATGGTGGAAAAAACTATATATAGTAGGGATAAACTGTTTGGAGGAAATAAACTTTATTACATACAGATTCTTCATCCTTATCTAAAATTGTAGATACGGGCAAAATCTAGAGTTTCTCAAATCGTGGCTAAAGACCTTTTAACTCAAAGCACTCACAATGCCTTTGACAATGAATACATCTCAGGGCCATGATTAGTTTCTGCAGTAGAGTCCCTCTGGTGGGGGCAGAGCAGGCTAAATTTTATACACAGTTCCAGGTGTGCCATATGCCCTCAAAAGCCATGAGAACTACAGAAGGCCTTGAGTAGGCTTTTAGTGGAGCTGAACCTACTTGGAAAACTGGCTATGATACTCACAATTTCAGAAATTTTTTTTCAGGGGAAAGAGATGTAAATTCTCTCCAAAACCTTACAATATGACAATGCCTTTTCTATGAACTTCCTTAATTCTATCTATGTTGTTATAATTTCTCACCACCTTTATTTGAGTCATTTTTCACCATCCTTTTGTCAACATTGGTACAAGATATCCTTCTCAACTCTACAATAGATTAATCTCTCCTACTAAATGGTCAAGACACATTTCTTCATGTCCTTGTTAGATGAGAACATTTAATTTGATAAATTTATTTCTCCCATGCAGTTAATGGAACTAATGGTATTTTCTAAGGTACAATTATTGTGGGAACTCTGGGAACTACAGCAAGCCTGGAAAGTCAACCCTGTATTCGGGGTGCTGGTGAGTTACGTGGCTCTATGTTCATACACCTTCATACACCTGATCAAACACCTTCATATATGCTGCTTTACAGAAAGGAATACAGCATAGTTAAATACATGTCATTCTAAGGAGCACAACAATAATAGAACAACTCATGATATACCTAAAGAAGCATTGTAATATAAAGAACACTGGTGGCTTATCAAGCTTCATTGCTTTCTTGTTGTGTCACAATTAGCAGGCTATAGAATCTCAACTGGACTCACCAATGAGGATAATAAATCCCTATTATGGATATAATAATAACCTCTTGAGGATAGTCTGCAGATATATGAAATAATGATGCTGATAAGTGCTGTAATAGAAATTTGTACAAGATGTTTTCAGCTCCAGTGGGGAATACCCAAATATGTCTTAAGATGTGTGGAGAATGGCCCAGGACAGGCTTTACATAGGCATCTTGGTCAATGTCCAATATTGCCAAAGGAAGCATGTAAAGAGTCTATTAGTGTAGGACAAAAGGAATTATTATCAAAACTATAGAAACTAAAGATAGATGATTAAACAAATCCATGAGAGTTGCATCTTGTCCCTTCTAGCATTGGCAGATCTCCTCTAAGGATAGCTGCAACTTGGTCAATGCCTTAAATATATATTGAATTAAATTGGCTGAAACTGAATTTAATTAAGTGGAATAGAGTAATATATTACTCTATTAGCCCGCATGAAAGTCTAGAAGGTTTTATTTTTCTGTTCAGGACTATTTGCTGTTTACTGCCTGTATTTTCAGGAAGAGTTATGGTGTCAGAATATATACACAGTTCTGAAGTGGAGTCTATGTCATCTATGTTCCCATTGGAAAAATTAAAACATGCAGTCCCTGGTGAAGTAAAGGGATGTGGGGTAGATCTTGATTTTTTATTCATTCTCACACACAGTACACATGGTAGTGAGAAGAAAAGAAGATACTCTAAGATCTCCAGGTTAAGGGAATATTTATACTTGTTAGAATATTTAGAATCACATACTCAATGTGATTTCAATGGCAACAATGAAAAAGATTCTCAAATAATGTTTTTGTAAGTATATGGTAAGAAAACTGTCTCAGCAGAAGTCTAAGAAATCTGTCCTTTAATGGGAAATCAACATGATTAGAAATAGAAGAGTGAAGTGAAAGCTGTATTTAAGCTTAGGAAGAATTGAAATTGACATCCATCAGGAAGAAGTCTGTGTAAAGGGACAGACTGAAGATTTGAGAGGGGAACAAATGAGTCTTATAAGCAACAGCAGTAATATTAATAATTATAGTTAGAATGAACCAGCATTGCACTACTTAATCATTTTTTTCCAAGACTATATTATAGTTAGATGATCTAAGTTTTGGAAAACTCATAGCTATGAATTGAAGTAGGCAAAGGCAGGAAGGGGCACTTTTTATATTCTCACAAATAAGGAAGTTTTATAATTTTTTAAAAATCAAGTTACTGCTTAAGATGGCACTATTTTGTGAATGACAGCTTTCCCAATACAGTGGAATTGCTTAGCTTACCACAAAGAATAAATATTAAAATATGCTTGTTGTCTGTCACAAAAAGTTTATTAATGTATGCAAAGTTGTTTTCAGAAAATTATATTTCATCTATGAAATTTTAACAGCTTTCTAGACATTTTCTAAGTGTTTTAACCATAAAACTTACCTGGCAGCCTCTTTGTCTGTTGCAACATCTTCATGTCTTCCTCAAAAGACTGCTGTTGCCCCAGGCCAAAGAAAATACTCTTTGACTCATGTTCATTATATTCAGTGAGACAATTTCCCCTAAACTAAAAGAATGAATGTCAAAATTAGTAGCAATAAAAACATTTAATTATACATTTTCATGAAACCCAAGTGTTACAGAACAGACTGGGGGGTGGTGTGAATGATATACTATTGCTGAATGGACCTACCCTTGTGCTCCAGGAGTCCCCCATGCCCCCATAATAACTAGGTTCTCCTTGCCTGCTGCCAGGGAAAGATGTCTCTCAATGCCAGAGATTGGTGAAAAAGAAAGGGATTATTTATTTAAAGAGTTATACAAACTTAAAAGTAATGACTTAATGTCTTCATTGAGATCCCAAAGTCCTTTAGAATACCCACATATGTACAATCCTTCCTTTACTTTCTGCCCATTTTGGGGTACTGCATCTCAAAAAAGAAATAGAAGTTCATGGTTCTTCTCTGACTAAGCCAAAAAGATGCTGCATGGCTGCCATGCCTGGGTTTAAATCTCAGTGCCAATCATCCTCTGTTGCACCATTTCTGACTCCTTCTATAATGGGCCACAGCTGCCAGCATTCCTGTATTTTTCCAGCTTTCCTGGGCTTCCATAGTAAGTCCAGGCAGGTGTGGCCCTGTGGTGTGGAGCCAATCATCTCCAAGCTCTTACACAAGCTCTGTAACCAAGGGGACCTGCCTCCCAGTTACATCATGGATTGAAGTCACTCCCATCCCTCTGGCTCAAAACATTGCCACAGCTATTTAACATATCTATAAAACAAGTTAAAGGTTATGATATGTTAAGTGGCTTGTCTAGAGGTTATCAGCAAAACTGTTGTTATTCAAAACAACTTTCAATGGCCCTGCTCCATGCATCCCATCCCCCAGCTCAGACTTATGGGGGTGAGAACATCCTATATATATTTTTTTTCAAATATTTTTTGGACACCGAGTTCTGGACCCCATTACAAATCCCTATTCGTGACCCCTCCCCGCATGGCTGCACCCTGTTACACGAGTAGTCATTAAGATGAACAGGAGACTACAGTGAGTGTCCAGGCCTGCTCCTTTATGACCAGCAGTATGAAACTTGGTTGGGTTCAGACTATAGAACTCAACTCAGCTGGAACATCTCTGAATTATATTAAGTCATGCACATATGTTTACATGGATGGGGAGGGAATGTACTTCAATTTTAAATTGATTTTCTGTTAAGGTTGTGTCTTCTGTTTGTTTGGATATAGTTTATACAATGACAAAAATGAGGGTGTTCTCATTGTTTTGCCCTGGGTATTCTCCATGTGAAATTCCTGGACCACCTTTATCAAGGTCACCTGGTGACTTACTAAAAATTAAAATTTGAGCTCTACCCTAGAGCTACTAAAGCAGAAACTGTGACAGCAGAGCTGAGCAATCTGCATTTTGGTGACCTGTCTAGGTGATTTTGCTACCCAATAAACTTTGGGAACTACTCTTCTAGGCAAATTGTATCTAGATTTAGGAAAAGATGAATATATAATATCAGAGCATGATGGTGTAAGACATAGTTTTCAAAAGCCAGCATACGAGCTTTTTTTTTTTAGGAAAATTTATTTTTAAAGATATGAAAATAATGTATTTCTCTTTAGTGATACTCAATGACCCTACACTATATTTTCTATCCAATAATTAGTACAGTACCATGTCACTTTAGTAATATTAGTTGTCTTTATTGAAACATAATATTTTATATATTTTATTATTAATATTTATTTACAGCAGCCACTCTGGAAGGTATAGGAAACTGAAAAAGACATGTTTCTTGAACATTTTTTTTATTTTATTTTAATCATTGTTCAAATACAGTTTTCTCCTTTTTACTCCCAATCCAGCCCCCCGTCCCACCCCTCCCCACTTGCCTCCCATTACCACCCTCCCCCTAGTTTTTGACCATGTGTCCTTAAAGTTTGTTCCCGTGAACCCTTCCCAATGTCCCTTGAAATTCCCTCTACTCTCCCCTGTTGTCAGTGTCAACCGGTCCTCTATTTCAGTGTCTTTAGTTATATTTTGCCGGTTTCTTTGTTTTGTTGTTTAGGTTCCTGTTAAAGGTGAGATCATATGGTATTTGTCTTTCACTGCCTGGCTTGTTTCACTTAGCATAATGTTCTCCAGCTCCATCCAAGCTGTTGTGAAGGATAGGAGCTCCTTCTTTCTTTCTGCTGCATAAAATTCCATTGTGTAAATGTACCATAGTTTTTTGATCCATTCATTTACTGATGGTCATCTTGGTTGCTTCCAGTATCTAGCTATTGTAAATTGTGCTGCTATGAACATTGGGATGCATAGGTTCTTTTGGAATGGTGTTTTAGTGTTCTTAGGATAGAGTCTCAGCAGTGGAATTGCTGGGTCAAAAGGCAGATCCATTTTTAGTTTTCTGAGGAAGTTCCATACTGCTTTCCATAGTGGTTGTACCAGTCTGCAGTCCCACCAACAGTGCACTAGGGTCCCCTTTTCTCCACAACCTCTCCAACACTTGTTGTTTGTTGCTTTGTTTATGATGACCATTCCGACTGGTGTGAACTGGTATCTCATTGTGGTTTTAATTTGCATCTCTCTGATAGCTAGCGATATTGAACATTGTTTCATGTGTCTTTGGATTTTCTGTATGTCCACCTTGGAGAAGTGTCTGTTCAAGTCCTTTGCCCATTTTTTAATTGGATTCCTTGTCTTCTTAGAGTGCAGTCATGTAAGTTCTTTATATTTTGGAGATTAAACCCTTGTCTGAGGTATCATTGGCAAATATGTTTTCCCATACAGTTGGTTCTCTTTTTATTTTGATACTGTTTTCTTTAGCTGTGCAGAAGCTTTTAATTTTGATGAGGTCCCATTTGTTTATTCTTTCCTTTCTGTCCCTTGCTCTAGGGAACAAGTCAGTAAAAAAGTTTCTGTGTGAAATATCTGAGATGTTCCTACCTACGTTCTCCTCTAGGACTTTAATGATGTCACATTTTATATTTAAGTCTTTTATCCACCTTGAATTTATTTTTGTATATGGTGTAAGTTGGTGCTCAAGTTTCATTTTTTTGCACGTGGCTGTCCAGTTCTCCCAACACCATTTGTTGAAGAGGCTATTTTTACTCCATTTTATGTTGCTGTGTCCTTTGTCAAATATTAATTGACCATAGAGACTTGGGTTTATTTCTAGGCTCTCTGTTTTGTTCCATTGGTCCATGTGCCTGTTTTTATGCCAGCACCAGGTTGTTTTGATTACAGTGGCCTTGTAGTATAGTTTAGTGTTGGGTATTGTGATCCCTCCTACTTTACTCTTCTTTCTCAAAATTGCAGCAGCTATTCGGGGTTGTTTATGATTCCATATAAATTTTTGAAGTGTTTGTTCTATGTCTGTGAAATAAGCCATTGGTACTTTAATAGGAATTGCATTGAATGTGTAAATTGCTTTGGGTAGTATGGACATTTTGATGATATTAATTCTTCCAATATATGAACACAGTACATGTTTCCATTTGTTTGTGTCTTCCTTGATTTCTTTCCTGAGTGTTATGTAGTTTTCTGAATACAGGTCTTTTACCTCTTTGGTTAGGTTTATTCCTAGGTATTTTATTTCTCTTTTTGCTATTTCAAATGGGATTTTTTCCTTGATCTCTGCTTCTGCTGTTTCCTTGTTGGTGTACAGAAATGCCTTTGATTTCTGGAGATTGACTTTGTATCCCGCTGTTTTGCCAAATTCATTTATTAGGTCAAGAAGTTTTTTGGTAGAGTCTATAGGATTTTCTATGTATACTATCATGTCATCTGCAAACAGTGACAGTTTTGTTTTGTCCTTTCCAATTTGGATGCCTTTTATTTCTTTTTCTTGTCTGATTGCTGTGGCTAAAACTTCCAGTACTATATTGAATACAAGTGGTGAAAGTGGACAGCCTTGCTTGTTCCCGATCTTAGTGGAAAAGATTTTAATTTTTGCCCATTGAGTATGATGTTGGCTGTGGGTCTCTCATATATGGCCTTTATTATGTTGAGGAATGCTCCCTCTATTCCCACTTTGCCGAGTGTTTTTATAATGAATGGGTGCTGTACCTTGTCAAATGCTTTTTTTGCATCTATTGATATGATCATGTGGTTTTTGTCTTTGCTTTTGTTTATGTGATGTATTACATTTACTGATTTGCGAATATTGTACCATCCTTGCATCCCTGGAGTGAATCCCACTTGGTCATGGTGTATGATCTTTTTAGTGTATTGTTGGATGCAGTTTGCCAGTACTTTGTTGAGGATTTTAGCATCAATGTTCATCAGTGATACTGGCCTGAAGTTTTCTTTCTTTGTTGTGTCTTTATCTGGTTTTGGAATTAGGATGATGTTGGCCTCATAAAAAGAGTTTGGGAGTCTTCCATCTTTTTGGATTTTTTGGAGTCGTCTGTGAAGGATAGGGGTTATCTCTTCCTTAAATGCTTTGTAGTATTCTCCTGTGAAACCATCTCATTCAGGGCTTTTGTGTGTTGGGAGTTTTTTGATTACTGCTTCAATTTCTTTTGTTGTTATTGGTCTGTTCAGGCTTTCTGCTTCTTTTTCATTGAGTTTGGGAAGATTATATTTTTCTAGAAAGTTGTCCATTTCATCTAGGTTTTCAAATTTCTTGGCATACAGTTCTTTGTAGTAATATCTTACAATCCTTTGTATTTCTGTGGTATCTGTTGTAATCTCTCCTCTTTCATTTCTGATTGTGTTTATTTGGGTCTTCTCTCTTTTTTTCTTGATGAGTCTGCTTAAAGGCTTGTCGATTTTGTTTATCTTTTCAGAGAAGCATCTCCTAGATTCATTGATCTTTAGAATTGTGCTTTTAGTCTCTATGTCATTTAATTCTGCTCTGATCTTGGTTATTTCTGTCCTTCTGCTTGCTCTCGGCTGTCTTTGTTGTTGTTCCTCAAGTTCTTGTAGACATAGGGTTCGGTTGTGTGTTTGGAATGTTTCTAACTTTTTTAGGTGGGCCTGTATCGCTATGTACTTAGCTCTCGGGACTGCCTTGGCTGTGTCCCATAAGTTTTGGGTTGTTGTGAGTTTGTTTCCATTTGTTTCCAGAAACTTTTTGATTTCTTCGCTAATCTCATTCTTGACCCATTTATTTTTAATAGCATGCTATTTAATCTCCATGATTTTGAGTGTTTTGGGTTTTTTCCTTCAGGTTGGTTTCTAGCTTCAGTCCCTTGTGGTCTGAGAAAATGTTTGGTATGATTTCAATTTTCTTGAAATTCTTGAGGCTTGTTTTGTGTCCTATCATGTGGCCTATCTTTGAAAATGTTCCATGTACATTTGAAAAGAATGTATATTTGGCTTCTTTTGGATGGAGGGCTCTGTATATATCAGTAAAGTCCATTTCATCAAGGGTATTGTTCAATGCCACACTATCTTTATTGATATTTTGTTTGGAAGATCTGTCCATTTTTGATAATGGGGTGTTAAAATCTCCCATTATAATTGTGTTGCTGTCCATATCTTTCTTGAAGTCCTCTAAGATTTTCTTTATGTATTTCAGTGCTCCTATGTTGCGTGCATATATATTTACAACATTTATGTCCTCTTGGTCAATTCTTCCCTTGATTATTATGAAGTGACCTTCTGGGTCTCTCTTTATGGAACTTTTTTGGAAGTCTATTTTGTCTGATATGAGTATTGCTACCCTGGCTTTTTTTTCCTGTGCATTTGCTTGGAATATTTGTTTCCAGCCCTTCACTTTCAGCCTCTGCAGGTCTTTTATCCTGAGGTGGGTCTCTTGTAGACAGCAGATATGTGGGTCGTTTTTTTCTTATCCATTCAGATATTCAATGTCTTTTGATTGGAGCATTTAATCCATTTACATTTAAGGTTATTATTAATAGGTACTTATTCATTGTCTTTTATGTACATGGGTTCCTCTCTCTCTCTCTCTTTTCCCTCCCTTACTTAAAGCAGTCCCTTTAGAATCTCTTGCAGAGCTGTTTGGTGGAGGTGTATTCTTTTAGACTTCTTTTGTCTGGGAAGCTTCTTATTCGGCCTTCTATCTTGATTGAGAGCCTTGCTGGATAAAGTAGCCTTGGTTGCAGACCTCTGGTCCTCATTACTTGGAGTATTTCTTGCCATTGTCTTCTGGCTTGGAGTGTTTCCATTGAGAAGTCAGCTGTTAGCCTTATTGGGGCCCCCTTGTATGTTACTTCCTTTTTCTGCCTTGCTGCCTTTAAGATTATCTCTTTGTCTTAAAATTTTGTCATTTTAATTATGATGTGTCTTGAGGTGGGTCTCTTTGTGTTCCTCTTGCTTGGGACTCTCTGTTTTTCCTGCATTTGTGTGACTTTTTCTCTCATCAAATTAGGGAAGTTCTCCTTCATTACTTTTTAACTAGGTTTTCTATGCCTTGCTCTTCTTCTTCTCCTTCTGGTATCCCTATTATACTGATATTATTATGTTTCATATTGTCTTGCATTTCTCTTAATCCCTTTTCATTCTTTCTGAGCCTCTTTTCCTTTTCTTGCTCTTTCTGGATGTTGTTTTCTACTTTGTCCTCCAGCTCACTAATCCGATCTTCTGCTTCATCAATCCTGCTTTTCATTCCTTCTAGTCTGTTCTTCAGTTTAGAAATTGTATTCTTCATTACCTCTTGGCCCTTGTTGATTGTTTCTATTTCCTTTTTCATGTTTATATAGTTTGCAGTGAGATTGTTGTAGTTTCCCTCTAACTTCTGATAGCTCTTTGTGAGTTCATTGAACTTCCTGATAATCATTGTTTTGAACTCACTATCTGATAGTTGAGTTGCCTCTATTTCATTTAGCATTTTTCCTGAGGCTTCCTTATTTCCCTTCAATTGGGGGTTGTTTCTTTGTTTTCTCATTGTTCATGGGTTTCTTCTTGTTAGCCTCTGTTTCTTAAATTGATCTGTTCTGATTCCCTGTAATTATCGTGTGAACCTTTGTGGTAGAATACTTGTGGGATTCCATGGTGCAATCTCCTTCGTGCATCCTGGTGTTCACAGCTTCCCCCTACTCTTTTTTGTGATCAGTTGGAGGAGTAAGGTGAAATGGTTTAAGACAGCAAGACAGTATACTATGATATTTACATTAGCAGCCAGTAGAGAAGAGATGGTTTATCCTTTGGCTCCTTATAGTGTTAACCGTGATCCTCCACTCCACTATCCACGTTTTAGAAAGGATGGAAAGAGGTTAAGACTCTTGTTGGGGATGAGAGGATTGTTAATTGGATGTAGAAAGCTGTGAGGCTGTGGGAGGTCAGATTCTAAGGTAGGGTTGTATTAAAGGTTAGTATATAGGAGTAGTGTGTAAAAGAATAGAGACAACCCCCACAATAGTATAGTTCAGGACATTGCAAAGTGGGCTGAGATCAGGTAGTGGTATTGAGTAATATTTACAATTGTATGGACTAGGTCTTATTAACAGTAATAGTAAGGTGACAGTCTTGTGGCAGAATCGATGAGGTCTAGATAACAAAAATAAAGAGTATAGAACCTTGAGAAGTGTATTAATGGAACACAGATGAAGGATACTAAATTATCAACACACTGTGACTGAGATACCAGGGGGAACCTATCAAATGACAGTACAACCAGCCAAGCAAAGAAGATTATACAGAAAAAAAAGAATACCAAAATACTATTAAAATAAAAAATGTCAGAAAAGTGAGAAATAGATAATACAAATTTACAGTAACTTGCAAGATTTTAAAAAAGGGAAGAAATGCAGAAGATGGAGTGCAGGAGAGATAAATTTGGAGTGGAAAGAATAATATTAGGATGAATGGAAGAGAAACATAAGGGATTGTGAGATATAAAAATAATAAGAATTGAAAAATAAAATGTCACATAAAACACAAGATAAAATCAATCAACCAACAACAGCCACAAAAACCAAGCCAAACCAAACCAAACCAAACCAAATCAAACCAAACAAACAAAAAAAACCCCTCTTGTTGGTTTCTAACTTGCCAGACAAGTTTTTCTGATCTTGCTGGCTTCAGCTGGCTGAGGGACCTTTGAAATCCTTCTTTCTCTTCCCAGCCAAATCTCAGCAAGTCTCTCAGGTACCCTGGGTGCTCCAGAGCACACTTGCTCTCTGGAGCTCACTGCCACATTCTTCCGGACTCCGGGATCCCTGCAGGGACCCTGCTCTATGATCTCAGGAGGCTCTTGCGATGTTTTGGGATTCACCGTGCCCTCCCTGGGAATCGTAAAAGGGCGTGCCCCTCCACCAAACTTTTGAGATTCGGGCTCTAGGAACACCCTAAGCGCCGTGACCCTTCCGGGTTCACAGCAGGAGAGTCAGGATTCCCGATGGGGCACACTTCCACAGTTTATCACCACAGGCTCCCAAAATCTGAGAACTCCCGAGCCCTTTGCCAGCTCTGGGGTTTCCTCCAATCCACACTCCCACTGGGCTAGGGGTGCAAGCACTCTTCCAGGCTACCCCTGGTCATGGCCCTCACTTCTCCCAGGTCTCTGGGTGGGTATTCATAGTCCCTGGGTGAAATTTTTCCCAGTCCAACTGGCCAATCTGTGCCTTCAAGCAACAAGTTCTCCCCTGGAGTTGCTCAACCCCCGTATTCGGGGGAGGGAGCAGCAACTCCCCTCTCCTGGGAGCCCTGAGGCAGACCCTGGAGCACCGGGCCTGGGGACTGCACACCCCTGGTCCCCGCACTGATCCCTGGGTCCCTTTTGTCCTGAAGCAGTCTCCTTACCGTCTGGCTTTTCAATGATCGCAATAAATTTTGATGTCCTGCTTTCAAAAGTGATTCAGTAACCTAGTCCACTTGCTCTGTTTCTCCATCGATCCGCGAGTTTCCCTTGTCTTCACAGAAGCCGAGAAACACGCTGCCTAGAGTAAAGCCGCCATCTTCAACCCCCGGACATTTTTAAATGTAAAAGTATATTTACTCTGGGGCTTCCCTAGCACAAAGTAGAATACTATTTCACATTTAAAAAGAGTATAATCACTAATTTCTGTCATCTATTATAAGCCATTTCATTAGTTTAGTCTTAATTTACCCAAAATTCTAATTATGAGTTTTTTTCTTTACTAACTTTATCATGCATTCAGTGGTGTCTGTTAAACTATTAATTAGTTTAGAATGATAAATTTATGCACACCAAAGTTTATGGAAGTGGAGAAGCCTAGTTTTACAAGGTGATATAATACCCACAGTATAAGAAATGTATATTATTTTAAAAATGATACTTACACATATAACACATCAAAGAGAAGAACTGTTAAATGAGAACATACCAGAAAGGTGTGTGGAAAAAGAGGTGGCTATGGTAAATCCTGTAGTAAGAAAAATACCAGTGTTGGTATTTTTTAAGCCTTTTGACACCAATCCAATTTTTCTGATATTGAGGAAAAATCCCATATTTTAATAAAACTCTCCTTTTTGGGGGGGAAATGTGTAGAAATGTCATTTTCCTAAAAATATTAGAACCACTCTA
Organism: Phyllostomus discolor; assembly: GCF_004126475.2. Taxonomy (NCBI): domain Eukaryota; kingdom Metazoa; phylum Chordata; class Mammalia; order Chiroptera; family Phyllostomidae; genus Phyllostomus; species Phyllostomus discolor. The sequence goes on from NC_040909.2 coordinate 68,842,702, forward strand.
AAACTATTCCTTCACTGTGCTTTAAAAAATAATTTCCTAATCAATATATTGTGATTTATTTTCTTTCATTGTTGCATGTTAGTATATGGAATGTATCCCACTGGCTACAGTGAAGCAAATCATGCTATTCCTTACACTGATATCATACTAGACTAGTGGTTACATAAATGAACTTGCATTCAGCCAGCAATCCTCCCTGGAGTTCTGTATTTAGGTCTCTGGCCTAGATCTTCTCAGCAGTTTAGGTGGCTGTATATTTAGAGTAGAATACAAATGAGTTTCAGAAGAACATAAATTATCTAAAATTGTTCCCTACAACAACATAAAAAGTTCAGATGTTTATATGTAAAAATTTATTTGATCACTTGTCTACTGTTTTTGATAAACATGCATTCTGCTTCTGATGGTACATATTGTTATCTAGTCTAGGTTTTAAATTATGTTTTCAGTACATATATATCTGTTCAATATGTTTTCTGTATTTGTAAGATTAAAAATGACTTTGAACATGTGTAATGGTTGTACATTTGTTTTAATCCTCTTGTCCTGGAAAAGCATTGCTGTCTGAATTCTACATTGTCTTGGGCTACTTGGTATGTGTATGTGCATAATAACTTAATGAATTTTTCTGCTTTAATTGTAATACACTTGTCTGGTTAGTTAGTAGTTAATCTGGTTAAAGGGAGTTGATAATGAGATAAAGGTTAAAGATTCAAAGTAACTGTCTACCAATTACCTTCATGAGAAAGAGAAACCAATGCTCACATTCTTGTCCTGGAGATTATCACATCACAAGAGCAAAAGATTGCACATAGGTAAAATTTAGGAGTTTAAGGATGGTTCGACAAGAACACAAAAACACTAATAGAAAAATAACCCAAATTAAGAAATCCCAAACAGGAGATGATTGCATCTTCATTTAAAAATTACTATTTATATAGATATGTAAATATATAGATATATAGAGAGATATAAATATAGATATATAGAAACTGGGTGGCTTAAAAAAAGTAGAAAGCTATTTTCTCACAGTTATTGAGGCTAAATGTTACAGCAGCCCAAAGAAGTTAATATACCACCCAAAACAATTCATTGTGTATAGCAGCTGCTCAGAGTATAGGATAGCATTGATTTTTTATTACTAGAACTTACTCTCTGAATTCACCCTCTCTTTTAATTGATTAATAATTTTCTACAGTTTTTATTTTGAAATACATATAAATTAACTAAAAGTTAAAGATACCACAGAGACATTCACTTAGTTGACCCTTCACTTAGTTTTCTCCTGTGGTTATATTTTACATGAGTAGGGTACAATATTGAAAGTAGAAGACTGATGTCGGTGTATCATGTGTTTATAGGTCTACGTCATTTTATTACATATGTAGATGTCTATACCACCACCACCACAATCAAGACACAGTACTAATCTATTCTAAGATTACATATAAATACGAGGTCTGTCCAGAAGGTATCCAGCCATGTACTGATGCAGGCTCTGGCCTGCAGAGTCTATGAGTTGTGGCTACAATGAACAAATTCACAGACTACAGAAGTCCTATGGAGAAAAAGGGATGGTGTGGCCACTCTCTAAGTGAGAGAGAGGGCCCTGACCCCTGCCTGGACAAGCTTTTATTGCTTTTCTGGGTGCATTACATTGAGGGTGGTCCTCATTCACTATGCACAAGTTTGCTGTAAGTGATTACCTTTTACAGATAACAAAGGAAAGAATGTTGCTAATTACTTCAAAGAGAGGAATGTTGCAGATCAAGGGGAAAAGTTGTTGAACTGGTTATACTCCATACGTGGGAGGTTTAGCACAGAGTTTGGGAAGTTACTTTAGAGATATGCAGTAAACACTTGCTGCCTCAATTCAGGGTGAGGGGGTTTTAGCAAAAGCAAGCCTCATAGAAGCCAAGGTACAATGCAGGCCTGATTCCCCACAGGAGAACCGATCCATGAGTTTGGCTCCTGTATGCCAACCTTGCTCCCTGTCAGTTTGCTGAATCAGGTGCTAGGCTACATTCACCATACCTTGCAGACAGGTTACCTATATGTACTATGAAAAATAGAGACATTTATTGAAGGAGTTACAAAAAAGGCATGAAAATGATGGCTCAGCCCCTTCTAAAGCAGGCACCTTGGGACCTCACACAATTCTCCCAATCACCATCAGCTGTCCTGTAGTATTTTCCTGAATATCATTGATGGTCTGAAATCTCTTCCCTTTCAAAGGTGATTTTAGTTTTTTGAAAGTCCAGAAGTTGCAGGGCACCAAATCTGGCCTGTAGGAGGCTGAGTCACCTGGGTCATTTGATGTTTCATCAAAAAACTCAGCATGAGATGTGGTGTATGAGCCGACATATTGTAGTAATGAAGCTTCCAATTACCAGTTGCCCATAGCTGTGGCCTTCTGAGTCATCTGAATAGTTTTTATGGAGGAACAAATTTAATGCAAAAATTGATGCAGATTCATTGGTCTACTCACTCAGTCATTTTGAATGCAATGGCCACATGCTTACTCAACACCATCTACTGCCCCCACTGACCAGAATAGTGAAGTATTCATTCTTCATTCATGTGCATTCAAGTCCACTTGCCTTGGCTGCCAGATTTCATTGATGTCACATAAACCATTCTTGTTATATTAACAATGGCTGGATTTTTTTCTGGACATATTATGTATGTTTAAAATTATTAGTTAAAAAATTTAGTTATAATAGGTAAATAGGTCATGATATCTCATTGTTCTCTGAATTTGCATTCATTTCATTAGTGGCTAGAGATGTTGAACATACTTTGATGTGCTCAGATTTTATCTATATATTCTCTTTAGTAAAATGTCTATTTATGTTGTTTTCCCATTTTCTATTGTATTAATAAATGTTTAAGATCTTTATAAGTTGCAGTTACAGGGGTTTTCTCAGATTTGTGACTTGCAAATATTTTCTCTTTGTTTATAGCTTGGATTTTGATCTTTTTAATGGTATTTTGCAGAAAAATTAAAACAAATTATTATAGCCCATTAACTTTTCTTTCATGTTTGTGCTTTTGGTTTTAAGTATAAGAAATCCTTACCTAGCTTTAGTTCCTTCAAAGCCCTAGATTATTCTCTTAAGCTTTATTTTAATTTTACATTTATTTTTTTATTCAGTTTGAATTATTTTTTGTGTATGGTATAAGGTTCAGTTACAGGTCCATATTTTTGCCTATGAATGTCCAATAGCTCCATGCATCTTTAAATAGACTAGTTTCTCCATTGAATTGCTTTTTTTTCTCTTGTCAAGCAACAGTTCTCAATACTTGTATGGGTTTATTTCTTTATTCTCTACTTAGATTCATTCACCTATATATTAATTCTTCCACCAACACCATATAGTCTTGATTAGACTATAATAATTCTTAAAGTTGGGTGGAGTGATTTTTCTCATTTTATTCTTTTGAAATTGTTATAGCTACTTTTGTTTCTTTGTTTTTCTGCATATATTTTAGAATAATTTAGCTTATATCTTCTTTTAAAAGGGTTGGATCTTGGTACAAATTGTGTTACAACTGTACATAAATTAGAAGGTAATTGACATATTTATTATATTGAATATTCTAGTCAAGAGACATTTCATTTATGTATTCTTTGATTTCTCTCCCACTTGTCTTGTATAATTTTAACACATAACTCCTCCACAAGTTGGATTAGATTTATACCTAATCATTCTTAGTGACAGTAAATGGCATTGTTTACATTTCTGTTTTCATGTGTTCATCAGTAATATATAAAAATGCAATTGACTTTGGTATGTCTATCAATTATCTTGTGACCTTGCTGAACTCATGAATTTTAGGTCTTTTGGAGTAGATTGCTAAGGTTTTTCTATAGACCATTATGCTACTCACAAATAAGGACCATTCCATTATTTGTGTTATTGCTCTGGCTATAACTTTCAGTACTATGTTGAAGAGCAGTGGTGAAAGTAAATTTCCTTGTCTTTGTCCCAATATTGTGGGAAAACCAGTTAGCATTTTACCATATTCACTGTAAAATTATTTTTAGGTATCTTTTATCAATTTGGGAAAGTTATACCCCTATTTCTAGTTTACTGAGAGTTTTTCTTATGCATAGTATTGAAATTTAGCAAATGCATTTTCTTTATAAATTGATATAATTAATCACTTAAATTTTTCTTCTTTAACCTGTGAAATGTTTATTGATTTTCAAATGTTAAGCCATCTTTTTGCATCCATAGAATAAACCACACTTGGTTGTGGTGTGAAATTATTTTTTATATATTGATGGAACCTATTTACTGATATTTTATTAAGAATTTTCACATAAACTTATGACTGGTAGTTTACGTTTTCTCTGTCTTGTTTAGAATGAGAATAATACTGGCTTTACAGAATGACTTGGGGAATGTTGCATTCTTTAATTTCAGAAAGAACATGTATGTTAATATTTGAATATTTGGAAGAAATCCTCATGAGAATTTTTTCATGTTTTTTAATTCTTTAAATAGTTATAGGGTATTAAGCCCTGGCTGGTGTAGCTCAGTGGATTGACTGCAGGCTGTGAACCAAAGCATCACGGGTTTTGGTTCGATTCCCAGTCAGGGCACATGCCTGGGTTGCAGGCCATGGCCCCCAGCAACCACACATTGATGTATCTCTCTCTCTTTCTCCTCCCTTCCTTCTCTAAAAATAAATAAAATCTTAAAAAATAGTTATAGGGTATTGAAATTATTTATTTCATCTTAGTTAAATTCTGGTAATGTAACTTTCTAAAAATCTGTCCATTTGTCTCATTTGTCAAATTTTTGTGTTTAGAATTATTCATAATGATCCCATTTATCCTTTTGATGTTTACAGTGTCTAAAGCAATGTCCCTTTCATAATCTTACTATTAGCAACTTGTACATATTATTTTCTTTTTTCTTTGTTAGTCTTGCTCGAGATGTGCCAATTTTATTTTTTCAAAGACACAGCTTTTGTTTTAGTTTTTTTTTAATTTTACTGCTTTTGCTCTTTATTTTTTTTATTTCTTTGTGCTTGCCTGGAGCTTATTCTGCTTTTCTTTCTCTAATTGCTTGCAATGGGAACTTAGATGACCAATCTGAGACCTTTTTCCTAATGTAGCTATTTAGTGCTATAAATTTTTCTTAGCACTTCTAACTGTGCCTCAAAAATTATTGTTTATTTTTATTTTTATTCAGTTTGTCTTATGTATTATTTAGGTGTGTATCTTAGTTTCCAAGTGTTGGACATTTTTCTACAGTTTTCCTGTTGTTTGTACATCCATTCTATTATAGTCAAATTACTCTCATACATACTCAGTATGATTTTACTTAAAAAAATTTGTAATTTTTTAAAAAAGTACCAAATATGGTCTATCTTAGTATATGTTCTACAGGGACTTCAAAAAATGTTGATTGGAATAGCATATATGTTGATCATGTGTTTCTGTTTTGTGTTTTTGGTGAGTACTTCTTTTGCCTTTTGTTCTATTAATAGGTAAAGAGGTGGGTTTTATTCTCCATACATAATTTTTGATATGTCATTTCTATAATTATTTGCTTTACATATTTTAGAGCTCTTTTATGTGGTAGATACTCACTTAAGATTGCTATGTTACCTTGACTCCTTTATTTAATGTCCCTCTCTGTCATTGGCAATTGTATTTGCTCTGAAGTCTGCATTATCTGCTATGAACATAGCCACTGCTGCTTATTTGGACTAATGTTTGTATGATGTATATTTTTATTGTTTACTTATATACAATTATATTTGAATTGAGATTCTTAGGGGCAGAGTATAGTTTTGTAACTTCATTATTATTTTTAATCCACACTGCCAATCTTTGTCTTCTAATTGGCATGTTTAAAAATTTACATTTAATATCACTATTGATATTTTGAAGTTTAATCTTCCATTTAACTTTAGATTTCTTTTTTAAAAAAGTTTTTTTTTTACCTCCTTGTTGGTTATTTGAGCAATGGTATATTTCTTATATTACTTGGAGCTATTTTATATTTATTTTTTATTTATCTATACCTATAAGCATTTCCAGGTGACTACCTTCTCCAGTATCAATATTCTAGTCATTCTGAGGTTCCTAGCAGGTCTGCTCTCTTCTCTCCTGCTTGTAGTGTTTTCCTTTTCCTTTTAAAATATAATGTCTAGAGTTCTTAGTTGTACTAAGCATTAGAAGAAAAAGTACATCTACTCCATTTTCCAGGAGGCAAAGTTGATATTTTTAAAAACTTGCATGGTGCTAAGTAAACTAATTTTGCTTAATGATCATAATTAATATATACTGAATAACCCTCATATTATTTGGAATGTAGAAGATGCTGTGTAATCTCTCAAACTGATTTATTAAAAGTCATGGATGAGAAACAGTGAGCAGTAAAAAGAGAAGATGAACTTTCAGAAACAACGCTTGATTATGTTAAAAGTTAATTGATTGCATGATTTAGTGGTGGAAGTCAAAGTTCAATAAAAAGAGTGGCAAGGATGAAAAATTTTCTTCTAAGTGTTGAAATAGTTAGCATAGAAATCTGGAGTAATCAGGCACACATTACCCCAAGGATCTGGACTTCGGGAGAAATTAGAATGTTTTCCTTCTCAATTTAAATAAATACTGCCATGGGACCATCAGACTTGATGCCAGAATGCTTACAAAGAATTAGAAGGAAGCTTCAAAGCAGACATGAGGAGTCATAAAAACCATACTTCTATATTTATTTCATTAAAGAAAAAAAGAAGTGATACAATGTAGATGAAACTTCTCTTAGAATTGCTACCTACTTAGAACAGAAACACGTTTGTTCAAGTTCCTAGAGGTGCTGACTATTTTTTTTTGTATAAAAGGTTTTAAATACAAGCTAATGCCAGAATTTTTTAAGGTAAAGTTAATTATTTTATATTAAATTGCTATAACAGTACAAGCAAAGATTACTCAATGGGGCGAAGTTGGAGTACAGGAAATCATGACCTGGAATTCTATGCCATCCTGAACAGTCTAGTATTTTAGAAATTGGTGTTATTTATTTATTTTTTAAAAACAACATTTGTAAATCTCAGGTTACCATTATGTAGTTTGAGAAGGGTCATCCATCAGTGTGCCAGCATTCAGCAATCCAATTTCAATGACTGAAGGGGCTTCCTTGTATAGAACCACCTGCACTTTTGGCTGTGGAATGTTCCCATGGGGTTTCTATTAGGAGTGTTTCTTTCTCCACTTTGCTAATTTAGGATTTCCTTTGTGCTTGCTCCTTTTTTAGCACTCAGTGCTCCAAAAATCTAACTGCAGCCTCCTTTAGGTGAAGCCTTGTGGACACTTCTGAGCAGTGCTTGGCTTTCTACAATGTTTCCTCTTAGAAGTACAACAACTCTCACAGAGTTGATGTTATTTGTTAAATAAATTAGGCAATCTGCCCTTTCTCCATCTTCTTGCAAACTGCAGAAACAATTTTTCACTAACACTTTTTACCACTATGGCATCCCTTTGTTCTTTTTCTGAAACTTCTCATGTCATCTCCTGTCTGACATGAAACTGCTTACCTTTTCACTTTCTTGATCTGTGATGTTCTTTTTCTATTTTTACAATGTACAGGTTTAGATCTTTATAGTCATTTTTCTCTGAGTACATTTTCCAGAAGTGGTACAAGAATAAATGTGTGAAGTTTTGAGAAAGATTCAAGTCATATATTTTAAGAGTTGTCAAAATTCTTCCCTTATTAATATAAAACTATGCAGTGCATCTCTAAGGAAAGTTCTGGCATGCCTTCATGTTTAGCATAATTCAACTTTAAGGGTCATTTGTCAGAGACTTTGGCCTTTGCCCAGTATCACAGGTCTTCACAGAAAGCTCTCCAATGCAGACAGTCTCAACAGACTCTAAAAAGCCCACTAGGGCACAGTGAAATAAAAGTGAATGTCTGTGACTAGACTAGAAAATATAAACTTGACAGCACAGAGGGCCAGATTAAGTTCCTTTGAAAAATATCTGTGTTAATTATTAATACAGATGTCCAAGCATGACCTATGCTTGCTATAATCAAACTAAAGAACAATTTGCTGACAGCCAGTTTTTGGCTTATATCACAGATCTTGTGAGGAAAAAGCAAGGAAAACATCATTAAAGTATCAACATTACAGAGTTTAAAAAATTATGTCTCTTTATACCAGCTTTCCCCTCACAAAAATTTACCTGGGATGGTATAAAATGATTGAAATTGGTGTGAAATGCATAGTAATATGAATGAAAATAGATGTTATATGTGAATATGCAAGAATGTGTTTTACATGCATCATATATCATAGGCATGTTTTACATTCAAAATGTCTCTTAAACCATCAGAAAAGTAGATAAACACCATTGTATTTATGGGGAAAATAAAATATTGATATTTCTATGCAGCTTTTGCACAATCTTTCTGGTTCTTTTAGGTGCCGTGCCCAGTGTCACTCTTAACTCCAGGCATGTTCTTTCCTTTGCCTAAAAAAAGAAAAATCTGCTTTCTACCTGACTCTCATTGGATTCACGCTTATTCATTTATTAAGCTTTATGTTATATTTAATTTTCTCCAGGATGGATGTCTCTATAGTCTGGATGAGTTATTCTCAAAATCTTCCCCTATTATCATGCTTATATTCCATCAACATGGCCTACTCCTTGTCCACCTCCTCACTATATCATGAATTCCTTTTGGCAGGGGAAATTCCATTTGTTAAGAAATCCCCAGCTTCTAGAACTGTGCCTAGTCCACCATAGGTAGATAATAATGCTTATAGAATGAGTGAGTGAGATAGCTAATTATTTATTATGTATATTTAACATGCTGAAACCCAGCCTCCTTTTCTTCAGTCATAGCAAGCATCCCCTACAAGTTTAAAAGAACTTACTTGGTTTCTTTTTCTCAGAAAGTATTATATCATTTTTTATTTTGCCTAAAATTGTGCTCTAACAAGAAGTATTGTTCACTAGTGACAGACTATTCTGGGACTATACTCTTAATGAAATATATAAGAATTATGTAAGAATAAAAAGTTCAGATTGTATAACCCACAATGTTGAGCACTGAATACCTAGTAAATTTCAATTACACAAGTTGAACTCTGTACTGGATGTGTATACCTTCTTCATTTAAACATTAGATATATAATTATTTAATAACTCTCACTTTTCAGCATTAAGTGGTCCTGAATCCTTTTCTAATTAAGGCATGTGACACCTAGGTTGCATGGCAAGCACATTTATTTTCAAAGGTTAGGAAATCATTAGTGTTGTGTATATTTTCATACTTAAACTTGCCAGTTTTGTTAAAATATAGATAGCTTCAAAGTTACTATTTTATCAAAGGCTATTTCTATGTTTTTTTTTTTATGAATGTATAACAAACCAGTGCTTCTAAAATGTCATTTAACATGAAGCATCCTGGGATTTTGTTAAATGGAGATTCACATTCATCAGGTCTAGATGAGGCCTGAGATTCTGAATCTGTAACCAAATTTCAGTGATGCAAATGTACCAGCCAATGGAAAAGGACTTTAAAGATGAATGTTTTTAAAAGCTGTGATACATTTACACAGTTGAATACTACTTGGCTGTGAAAAAGAAGGAAATTTTACCCTTTGCAACATCATAGATGGAGTTGGAGAATACCATGATTAGTGACATAAGTCAGTCAGAGGAAGAAAAGTACCATATGACTTCACTCATATGGACTTTAATGACGGCAATGAACTAATAAGCAAACTACAGACAGACTTATAGATAGCAGGCTGAAAGTTGTTGGGGGTGGGAGCTGAGTATGGGATAGAGGGATTGAGCAAAAAAGAAAAAAGAGAATGTACTCAAGGAGATGATAAAAGTGTGGTGGTTGCTGGGGTAGGGGAGTTTTGGAGAGGTAGAGAAAGGTAAAGGTGAATAAACTGTGATGGTTGGAGACATGACTTGGGATGGTAAACATAATACAGAGTGCAGATGATGTATTTTGGGATTGTGTACCTGTAACCTATATAATTTTGTTACAACAAGTGTCACCCCAATAAATTCAATTAAAAGGAAAAAAATAAATATAAATATCTAGTCAAAAAGAGGAATTTGTATTTGATAATCCAGGGATTATAGTATATTTATTAGGGTGGATCAGGCAAATTTACATTGTGAGATATTCTACAGGACAGGAAATGCTATATCTTATTTTTTTTAAGATTTTTATTTATTTATTTATTTTCAGAGAGGGAAGGGAGGGAGATAGAGATAGAGAGAGAGAAACATCAATGTGCAGATGCTGGGGGTCAATAACCCCCTGCAACTCAGACATGCACCCTGACTGGGAATCGAACCTGCGGCCCTTTGGTTTGTAGCCCGCACTCAATCCACTGAGCTACACCAGCCAGGGCTCAGGAAATGCTATATCTTAAACTAATAAATGACATGGGAGAAAAAGAGGAGAGGGTTATAAATAAAAGATTTTTAAGAGACAAGAAGATAAATGCAACATCTGAACATTGTTTAGAACTTCATTTAAGAATGCAATAATTGATTTAATGCCTAAGATGGCAGCAGAGTAGACAGAAGCTACACTAACCTCTTCCCAGCACCAAACTAGAATTACAACTAAATTAAAGAAAAATCTTCTTGAATAACCAACTGAACACTAGCTGGAGAGCAGCCTTATAACTGAGGACAAATGGAAGAAACCACTTCACCATGACATGACAGGGAATTCAGAGTTGTGAGAGGACTGGCTAGGCTCCCATGGCAGCAACTGAAGTTCTGAAGGGACATTTCAGTAGCCAGGAAGGTTTCCCCTGAAAAGTGTGGAGTCTAAACCCAAAGCTGGGCTCTCTAACCAAGAGCACTAGAACTAGGAAACAAACCCAAATAACATCCAGCTGTGAAAAGCAGCAGGGTTTCTGTCTACTTGAGAGACACCGTTTGAGATGCTGAGAGACTCTTACAGGCTCAATAAATTAAACCTCTTAAAGGTTCAGCAAATCCTGATGGACATTAAGGGAGAATTTGACAGAGAAACAGTCATAGTAGAGGATTTTAACACCCCATTGATTTCATTGGGTAGATCTTCCAGAAAAAAAATCAACTAGGAGAGAGTGACCTTAAGTGACAGTAGATCAAATGGGTTTAATTGAATCTTAAGGGGATTTAACTCAAAAGCACCAGAATATACATACTGTAAAGTGCTCATTGAACATTTTCTAGGAGAGACCACATTCTAGGACACAAAACAAGTCTCATTACATTTAAGAAGATTGAAATCATACCATACACCTTCCTGACCACAATGCTATGAAATAGAACTCAATCACAAGAAGAAAAATATAAAATACACAAAGACATGGAAGCTAAATAACATGTCATCAAACAGTGAATGGGGAAAAAATGAGATCAAAACAGAAATGAAAACATACTTGAAACAAATGAAAATGAGAACACAACAACTCAAAATCTGTGGGACACAAGTAAAGCAATTCTAAAAGGGAAATTAATAGCATTAAAGGCCTATCTCAAAAAAAGGAACTAGAAAAACTCAAACAATATAACTTTACACTTAAAGGAACTTTAAAAAGAATAGCAAACAAAGCCCAAAGAAAACAGAAGAAAGGAAATAATAAAGATCAGAGCAGAAATAAACAAAATAAAGTCTAAAAAATGAAACAATAGATCAAAGGATCCAGTAGCTGGTTCCTTGAAAAGATAAACAAGCTTGATAAACCTTTAACCAGACTCATCAAGAAAAAAAGAGAGAGGACCTAAATAAATAAAATCAGAAATAAAAGAGGAGAAATAACAATTGACCAAAGAAATACAAGAGACCATAAGAAAATGTTATGAATAACCACATGCCAACAAATTGGACAACCTGGATGAATGGATAAATTTCTAGAAACATACTGAAATGGAAGAAGTAATCAAAATACTCCCAACAAACAAAAACTCCTTGACCAGAGAGCTTCACAAACATTGGAAGAACAATTAACACCTCCTTTTCTCAAAATATTTGAAAAAATTCAAGAGGGAAGGCTCCCAAGCTGATTTTATGAGGCCAGCATTATCCTAATTCCACAACCAGATAAAAACATTTTGAAGAAAGAAAATTATTGGCCAATATTCCTGATGAACATAGATGCTAAAATCCTCAACAAAATACATAATATTATATATAGGAATACATAAAGAGATCATACATCATGATCAAGTAGGATTTATTCTGGGAATGCAAGGTTGATATAATATTTAGAAATCAGTAAATGTGATACACCATGTAAACTAAATGGATAAAAACCATGTGATTATATCAATAGATGCAGAAAAAGCATTTGATAAAATCCAGCACTCATTTATAATAACTCTCAACAAAGTGAGAATAGAAGGGAGACACCTCAACATAGATGAGAAACCCACTGCCAGCATCAGTTTCAGTGATCAAAATCTACAAGTGTTCCACTTAAGATCGGGAGCACAACAGGGATGTCTGCTTTACCTGTCTTATTCAACATAGTATTGGAAGTCTTAGCCATAACAATTTCTTAGAAGAAATAAAAGGCATCCAAATTGGAAAGGGAGAAGTGAAACTGTCTTTCCTTGCAGATGACATGATATTGTACACAGAGAACCCTAAACTCTGCAGGAAGTAACTACTAGAACTGATAAATGAGTTCAGCAAGGCTGCAGAATACAAAATTAATATTTAGAAATCAGGTGTATTTCTATATGCCAATAATTAGCTATCAGAAAGGGAAATTAAGAAACATTTCTATTTGCAATTGCTTCAAAAGAATAAGATAATTAGGAATAAGCCTAAACAAAGATGTAAAAGACCTGTACTCAGATAATGATAAGATACTGAAAAAATAAATTAAAGAAGATACAAATAAGTGGAAGCACATACCGTGTTCATGGATAGGAAAAAATAACATTATTAAAATGTCCATGCTACCCAAAGCAACCTATAGATTCAACGCAATTCCTAACAAGATTCCAATAATATATTTCACAGAACTAGAACAAATATTTAATAAACTTATATGGAACCACAAAAACCTCAAATAGCAACATACCTGAAAAAGAACAAAGTTGGAAGAATCACACTCCAACTTTAATTATAATGTAATTAAATTACACTATAAGGTCATAGTAATCAAAACAGCATGGTACTGGCATAAAAATAGATACATAGATCAATGGAATAGAATAGAAGACCTAGAAATAAATCCTTACCTCTATAGTAAATTAATATTTGAAAGAAAAGCAAGCACATACAATGGGCTAAAGATAACTTATTTAATAAATGGTATTGGGATAATTAGAGAGGTGTGTGCAGAAAAATGAAACTACACCACCTTACTCCACCACATACAGTAATAAGCTCAAATGGATTAAAGACTTAAATGTACTGAAACCATAAAAATCCTAGGAGAATATATAGGCAGTGATATCTTGCACTTTGTTCATAGCAATATTTCACCTTATATGTCTCCTCAGGAAAAGGAAACGAAAAAATAAGCAAATAGGACTTCATCAAACTAAAACGTTTTTGTAAAGCAAAAGAAACCACCCACAAAATAAAATTACAACCCACAGAAAGGGAGAACATGTTTGCTGATACATCTGATAAGGTATTAGTATTGAAAATTTATACAGAACTTATAAAGTTCAACACCAAAGAAACAAACAATCCAATTAAAAATGAGCAAAGGATCTGAATAGATACTTCTCCAAAGAGGACATACAGATGGCCAATAGACATAAGAAAAGATGACTGCCACTAATCATCATTAAATGCAAATTAAAACTACAATGAGATACCACCTATAACAGTCAGAATGGCTATCACCAATAAATCAACAAAAAACAGGTGTTGGTAAGGATATGCAGAAAGGGAAACCCTTTTGCATTGTTGGTGGGAATGCAGATTGGTGGGAATGCAGATTGCTATAGCTACTGTAAAAAGCTGTATGGAGATACTTCAAAATATAAGAAACACCTGCCTTTTGACCCAGTGATCCCACTACTGGAGACTTATCTGAAGAAAACCAAAACCCTAATTCAAAAGAACATAAGTGCCCCTATGTTCATTGAAGCATTATTTACAATCATCAAGATATGAAACAGCTTAAGTGTCTACCAGTAGATGAGTGGATAAAATAACTATGTGACATTTACACAATGGTATAGTACTCAGCTGTTAAAAGGAAGAAAGTTTTACCCTTTGCAACATCATGAGTGGACCTGGAGAACATTATGCTAAGTGGAGTAAGCTAGTCAGAGAAAGAAAACTACTGTATGATTTCACTCATATGTGGAATCTAATGAACAAATGAAGCTAACAAGAAAAATATGGGTAGACCCATTTGTAGAGAGCAGGCTGACAACTGTGGGGGAGTGATTAGTGGGTGGAGAGATCTAGCAAAAAGGAAAAAGGACTCATGGATGTGGACAACAGTCTTGTGATTGGAAGGGTAAAGGGTATGAGGGTGATAAATGGTAATGGAAAAATACAATGAAAACAATGATTAAAAATAAATTAATAAGAATTTTAGGAAAAATTTCAAAATGAATTAGATGTTACTTGGTATTAAACAGTTGTTACTAATTTTATTATGTGTTTTCATGGCATTTTTGTTGTTCAAAAGGTTTTTGAGGTAGTATTTTTATTTTTTGTATATAATTCATGAAGTAGAATTGCTAGGTCACATAGAAGCTCTATTTTCAAGTTTTTGAGAATACTCCAAGTGGTTTTCCATAGTGGCTGTACTGATTTAAAATTCTACCAACAATGTACTTTAAGTGTTTCCTATTCTTCACATCCATGCCAGCTTTTGTTATTCTTGTCTTTTTGAAGATGGCCATTCTAACAAGCATGAAGTAATCTCATTGTAGTTTAATTAAAATTTCCCGAATGACTAGTAGTGATGAACATCTTTTTATGGACCTGTTGGCATTTTGAATATCTTTCTTGGGAAAATGTGTATTCAACTCCTTTGCTCATTTTTAATTGTTATTTATGTTTTTGTTATTGAATTATATGAGTTCTTTGTATATTTTGGATTTAACTCCTTGTCAGGCATATGATTTGCAATTTTTTTCCCATTCTATAGGTTGTCATTTGCTTCATTGGTGGTTTCTTTTGCTGTACAGATTTTTAGTCTGATGTAGTCCCACTTCTTTATTTTTTAAAAGTATAATTTATTGATGATACTATTACAGCTGTCCCAGTTTTTTTCTCCACTTTATCCCCCTCGTCCCTGCACCGGCCCCCTAACCCTCCAGCATTGCCCCCCAATCACAGTTCATGTCCCTGGGTTGCACATATATGTTCTTTGGCTTCTCCATTTCTTATACTATTCTTAACCTCCCCCTGTCTATTTTGTGTTTATCTGTTATGCTTCTTATTCCTTGCCCCCCCCCCTCCATTATTCCTGCCTTCTCCTTGCTGATAACCCTCCATGGGATCTCCATTTTTGTGATTCTGTTCCTGCTCTAGCTGTTTGTTCAGTTTTTGTTTTTTAGGTTCAGTTGTTGATAGTAGTGAGTATGTTGTCATTTTACTGTTCATAGTTTTTGATCTTCTATTTCTTACATAAATCCTTTAACATTTCATATGATAAGGGCTTAGCGATTTTTAATTTTGTTACTTATGCTTAAGATATCATATAAAAATAATTACTGAATCACATGTTAATGTGATTTAGTCCTATGTTTTTCTTCTAGGTGTTTCATGTTTTCAGGTCTTGCATTCGAGTCTTTAATCCATTTCAAGTGAATTTTTTTTTCAAAGATTTTATTTATTTATTTTTAGAGAGGAAAGGGAGGGAGGGAAGGAGGAAGAGAGAGAGAGAAACATCAATGTGCTGTCACTGGGGCCATGGCCTGCAACCCAGGCATGTGCCCTGACTAGGAATTGAACCTGCGATGCCTTGGTTCGCAGCCCGCGCTCAATCCACTGAGCTACGCCAGCCAGGGCTCAAGTGAATTTTTCTGAAATGTGTAAAATTGGGTTCCAGTTTCATTCTTTAATATATGAATATCCAATTATCCCAACTCCATGCTATCTATTAAAGACATGATCTTTTCTGCATTGAATATTCTTGGTTCTCTTGCCAAATATTAATTAACTGTATATGCTTTTGTTTATTTCTGGGATCAATATTCTGTTTATTTTGTCTATTACTCTGTGTTTATGCCAGTACTATACTGTTTTGATTACTAGCTATATAGTATAGCTCAAAAATCACAAAATTATATTATTCATTTTTTGTTCTTTCTCAGGATTTCTTTGCTTTTCAGGGTCTGTTGAGGTTTTATATAAATTTAAGTATTTGTTTCTAATGCTGTAAAAAAGGCCATTGCAATCTTGATAACAATTACATTGAATCAGTAGGTGATTTTTGGCAGGGCTGATCTTTTAACATATTAATTGTCCCAATCTACACAGGATACCTTTCCATTTATTATATCTTCTTCCATTTCTTTTATCAATGTCTTATATTTTTCAGGAGATCTTTCACCTTATTGTTTAAATTTATCCCTAAAGGTTTTATTGCTTTTTATTATACTGTAAATTGGATGTTTATTTATTTATTTTTAGAAAATTTATTGTTAATATATAGAAACATTACTGATTTTTTAAATGTTAATTTTATATTCTGCAACTTTACTGAACTCACTGGTTAGACATAAGTTTTGAGGTTGAGTCTTTAAGATTGTATCTATATAAAATTATGTCATCTACAAATAGAGAAAATTTTACTTATTTCTTTCCAATTCTTATGTTATTTATTTATTTAGATGAACTGCTGTAGTTAGAACTTTTAGTACTATGTTGAATACAAGTAGTGAGAGTGAGTGCCCTTGTCTTGTTCCTGATCTTGCAGGAAAAGCATCTACACATTCATCATTGAATATGATGTTAGCTGTGGATTTCTCAAACATGACCTTTATTATATTGATATATATTTTTTCTGTGCATGATAGCACTGAGTTTTTATCATGAATGGATGCTGAATTTTGACAAATACTTTTTCTGTGCCTATTGAGATGATTGTGTGATTTTTATTTTCATTTTATTAATCTGATGTATTATACTGATTGATTTCTATATGTTGAACCATCCTTGCACCCAGAAATATATCCAGTTTTATCCTGGTAAATACTATTTTCAGTGTTTTGCTGAATTCAGTTTGTTATTGATTTATTGAGAATGTTTGTATCTATATTCAGTAGGAATATAGATTTAAAGTTTTCTTAAAGTTGAATTAAAGTTATCTTCTCTAGTAATGTCCTTTTTCTGGTTTGGTATCAGGATAACCCTGGCTTCATAAAATTAGTTTGGGTGTTCCTCCTTTTCAATTTTTGGAAAAGTTTGAAAAAGTAATAGCAATTCTTCTTTAAATATGTGGTAATATTCATCCATGAAACCATCTTGTCCCAGGCTTTTCTTATTTGGAGATTTCTCATTACGGATTCAAATTTCTTTACTATTAATTGGTCTACTCAAAATTTCTATTTCTTTCTGATTTAGTCTTGGTATGTTGTATGTTAAGATTTTTTACATTTATTCTAGGCTGTGCAGTTTTTTGGCCTATAGTTGTTCTGTTATTCATAGCAGCCTATTATAATTCTTTGTATTTCTGTGGTAACAGTTGCAATGCCTTTTTTTTTTTCACTTACAATTTTGTTGATTTGAGTCCTGTCACTTTTTTGTGGTTAGTCTAATGGTTTGTCAACTTTATTTATGTTTTCAATGACCAAATATTTGGTTAAATTTCCTATTGTTTTTCTGTTCTTTCATTTATTTCTGCTCTGATCTTTATTATTTCCTTTCTTCTGAGATATTTAGGCTCAGTTTGTTCTTCTTTCTGTAATTCCAGAAAGGGTAGAGTTGGATTATTTATTTAGGATTTTTTGTCTCTTAATGTAGGTGTTTAGTGCTATGAAGTTCCCTCTTAGAATTAATTTCCCAAACAGGCTATGTGGTGGTGAAGAGCCAGGAGCTAGCCTCAGCTGTGGCCAATTCCTCAGCTGTGGGGAATTAATTCCCCAGGCTAAGTGTAGCAGTGGCTTCATGCCCAACAGTGGCTTTGCTCTGGGGGCAATTAGCTCTGTTTATCCACATCTCAGTGTAAGTACTGCTGGGCCACACAGCTTCAAGATATACTCACCAGTTTTTAGTCACATGGGCCTAGGAACTACATTGGGTGAGGCTGTGCCCCAACTTCTTGCCCAGGCTTAGCCTATCCAGGGTCAAAGGCCATAAAAACTCCTTGTTTGAGGATATAAAGCAGTCCAATCCACAACCTACTGAGTTCCTTGTCAGAGTGGGCCACCAACTTGGTTCTGTAGATGAGCAAAAACCATTTGTTAGGACTATTATTTAAACTCTATAGGTATGAACTCTGCCTGCAAAGACTTGTGTGCTGGTTGTTGTAAGCTCTTTGCCCTGCCACAGATTTTTCAGTGGTTGAGCCCCACAAATTCCCCTTTAATATCTATGGGGCAATATAAGATTAGGAAATCCCACAATGCTTAGGGGATGCTGCTGGTATCCCCTGAGTTTTCTTTTCCCACTGAAGGAACTCGAGGGCTTGGGAGAGTTAACAAACAGAACATGTTAAATAAGAAGGACAGTAGCAAAAAAATAATTGAAAACATAAAAATAAAGAAAATCTATTAAACAAATAACTGATTTCCAATTTTAAAAAAATAATAAAACAGGAGCAAAATTCAGAAACGTAAATACAGAGAAGACACAAATGACCATATCAGGGATGAAAAAGTGTTTATCACTACCAATCCAAAAACACCAAATGGGTAATAACAGAATACTGTAAGTAACTTTATCTTCAGAAAGTCCATAAATTTGGAGAAATGAACTACTTCTTTGTAAACTACAAACTGTAAAAACCCAACTAAAATGGAGAGCTAATCGAAATAATTTTGTGATTATTAAGTAAATTGAAAACATAATTTAATCCCCCAATAAAATATTAAGGCAGAAATATTTGTGCTTTTGACTCTAACAAACTCATAGAAAATTAACAACAGTTTTACAATATCCTCCATGAAACAAGAGAAAACACTTCTCACCTAATTTTTAAAGCCAGTATTACCCAGATAGCAAAACCAAACAAAGACTGAACAAAAATAAAATCTACTTTTAGGTACTTGTCTTGAACTTACATACAAAAGGCATCAACCAAACATTAGTCAATTGAATTTAACAATAATGAAGAAATTATACAATATGATCAAGTAGGATTTACTTCAGGTACCAAAAGCTAATCCAACATGCAAAATTCAATCAATGTAATCCACTGTATTAATAGGATAAAAAACATCATATGATCATATCAATTGACACAAATAAGTCTTTGACAAAACTCAACACCCATTCATGGAGCAACAGGGGGAAACTCCTAGCATTCTAGAGACAGAGAGGAAATACCTCAAGCAAAGAATATTGACAAAAATTTACAGATAACTATATATATATATATATATACACACACACAGATAACAATTTATATATAATAAAGGTAAAAATATATAAGTGTATATATATATATATATATATATACACATACACACAAATGTATACACACACACATAAGGTAAAAGATCTAATGCCTTCTTCCTAAGATGAAGAATATGTAAGAATGTCTCATCTAACCTGTTTTATTCATGTAATGCTGAAAGTTATAAGTCCAAGCCTCTGCAAAATGAAGGGGTGGGGGGAAGAAAGACACCTACCTCATACTATCTAAAAAATTAACTCAAAATGCTTCAATGAAATAAATGTTAGATATAAAATAATAAAACTTTTAAAACAAAAAAATTTCCATGGCTGAAAGTCTTTTCTATAAGTAAAGTTTTACCAAGCCAAAACATTATTTATAGGAAGGAAGATTGGTCTTTGGGTATCAAGTCAAAACCGCCAGCAGCATGGCCAGGAGGAAAGACAGCATGTACATCGTCTAGGAGTTGGCAAGCATTTTTATACATCAAGTGGATAAAAGGGGGAGAAAGATGCAGGCTGTATGAAAGAACTTTCAGAATTGGGATAAGTTGAAAAAGGCCAATTCTGCTGTAGGCACAGGGTCTGAAAAAAGGAAATGTCCACTGCTATGGATTAGTTATAGGCTGCAATCCAAAAAGCTCATGTGTAAGTAAGAAGTGGAGGTTCCTGGAGTTTGATGACTAAAATAATCTACAAAATTGTCACCTGAAAATTAATCCCAAATTCCCACAAACATCCACAAAAATGTGAGCAGTGTTATGTTGTCTGGCCAGCTGCCATTAACAAAGGGTTTTGCCTCTTTCTCTCTCTGGCTACTGTGATTTAATTTAC
Organism: Phyllostomus discolor; assembly: GCF_004126475.2. NCBI lineage: Eukaryota > Metazoa > Chordata > Mammalia > Chiroptera > Phyllostomidae > Phyllostomus > Phyllostomus discolor. Next base: position 68,863,071 of record NC_040909.2, read on the forward strand.
AATAAGAATTTTCTCCTTGTCAAACTCATAGAAGAAAACATAGGTGTAACATTGTGACTTTGGATAAGGCAATGGTTTCTTAAGACGTGTTCCAAAAAGCACAACAATAAAAGACCAAGTAAAGTGAGCATGATCAAAATTAAAAAAATTTTACTTCAAAGGACACTAAAAAAAGTAAAGATATAACTTAAATATTGAGAGAAAATTGTTCGCAAATCGTATATCTGATAAGGCACTTGTATCTAAAATATATAAAGGAAAAATTCTACCCAATAGCAGACAATGACCAAATTTTTTTAAAAAATGAGCAAATGATCTGAATAGATATGTCTTCAAAAATATACACAAATAGTCAATAACCACATCAAAACATGGTCGACATATTTTCCATGTGAATATCCTGTCTTTTTATTATATTGTAATTTGAAATGTTTGTGGGGAATTGGGTAAAGGGTACACACAGGGTCATTTGTATTATTTCTTATAACTTCATGTCAACCTACAATTATCTCAAAATAAAAGGTTTCATTAAAAGTTTGCGATAGTTGTAGAGAGGACATTGTACTGCTCGTGCAGTCATTTCTTTTCTAGACTCTGAACTACCACATATTTAGCTGTGACAGCTCAAAAATTCACTTTATCATTTTAGGCTTCAGTTTCCCCAAGGAAAAGGAAAGGATTTAGATTAGTTGTATGGCTTCCAGGCTGGTTGGTAGTTAGCAATTATTTTACACAGCTACACATTTTACAGACCACCCCCCTTTATTGTCATCACTATAGAGAGATCACTGCTGCAGATTTTAATGTTAAAAAATTTTCTGTTTGTTTCTGCTTCTATTAATCACATAATGATTATAGTGAATGTCTTGAAAATATTTATTTATTCTATGGACCATGTTTGCAGGTCTATTTCCAGGGCCTTTGGTGCAATTATTCAGCTCTACAGGATCCACAATTTATGGTTTGCAAATTTTAAAAGATAGGATAAAAAACCTCAAAGGTCTCTTTCAGGCCTAGGGTTCCAAGGTAGAGATTTAGATATTTAAACTGTACAAATTTATACGTTTTGACTTACCACCTACCACAGAGTTTTCATATGAATCATGTTTTTCAATATGTGAAAGTCCTGTTTCAAATTTCATTCAAATCACAACCAGTAAGTTATGAAGCACAAATAGACTATTATAAGAAAGGTTTGTCATCACTCAGGTCTCATTAAAGGGAAACAAACAGGTGTGGGCACAGCCTCAGCTCCTAAGTCCTTCATATTTTAAAGTAGGGGAAAGTTCCTGTTTACATTTTATTGTAAATACATGATGCTGTAGACATTAGCATCTGCTTCATGTATTTATCCCTTAAAACAATCCTTACAATTAGACATTATTTCCATTTTGAAAACCCTAACACTGGTGTTTGGTGACCTCATGTAACTGGCCCAGACAAGTACCAGACCTTGCATTTGGTTTTAATTCTGTCTAATTTTAAAGCTCACCCACTTTGTTGTGAACTGTGGCATTCCATAGGAAGTTAGAAAGATTTAAGAAAGAATTAATGCTTCAAAAGAGAAAAAATGTACAGTCTCAGCCAAGGCACATGTCCCAACAAGATTATTTTACTGTCATGTATCCTGTCTTCCAGCTCTGAGCAGAACTAATTTTTTTTATAGCTACATTTCCACTCAGCATGGTCCTCTGACAAATAGCACTAAAATTGAATTCAGGTGACAAAATAACTAGGGAATACATTTCAATTAATCCTATCTCCATTCCCAAAAAAGAACTGAAGGAAGGAAGGGAAGGGAAGGCAGGAAGAGAGGGAGCGAGAGAGGAAAACAATTATCCAAGTAATCATTTCTTTTTTTTATTTTTTAAAAATTTTTAAAGATTTAATTTATTTATTTTTAGAGAGGGAAGGGAGGGAGATAGAGAGAGAAACATCAATGTACAGTTGCTGGGGGTCATGGCCTACAACCCAGGCATGTACCCTGGCTGGGAATCGAACCTGCTACACTTTGGTTCGCAGCCCACGCTCAATCCACTGAGCTACGCCAGCCAGGGCTCAAGTAATCATTTCTTAGCAACAACTACATTTGTCAATATTTCCTCCTAATTGTGTTTTGCTGAATTACCACAGAAATGTAGAATGAAGTATCTATCTTGTCTCTTGTTACAATATACTTGTGTTAGATATAATAAGTGATGTTAGTTATATTTAACTTCAAAAAGCAGTGTAATGAATGTGGCTAATCTCTTTGAATCTGAATCAGGAAGTTCAGTAAGCATTTGTTTATTTTGTAATAAAATATGTCTGCCTTTGATCCTAACACATACAGTCCAATGTAATACTATTTGGTTAATTTTGTATTGCTTCTGTTTGAGGCAAGATAGTTATGTGGCTGGGAAAGTTCCTTGGCAAGTTGAATGGAAAAACTGAGACAAATAGCTGATTCAGACTGGCCTCATCCAACACCTGCACTCACCTTCCTCCTTCTCTTCTGCACCATCACTCCTTTAATCATTAAGTGCTTGGGGAAGATGGGGTTCTGGTCAGCATCAAATAATTTTAGAAACAAAGCCTTGGGTCTGTTGACCATAGAGAGTTTTGGTCAAACTAGACATAACATCTAGGCTTCAGTTAGGTTTCAACTCCAAGCTCCCAAAGCAGCAAAACCAGAAGAGTGAAGCCATGGCTAACATCAGGACCACCTGCATTGGCTAATGACCCCCTACCCTAACACTGACCAATCAGTAGAGACCATAATCCTAACAGGACACACCTGGAAACTGATGAATATTCTATTGAGATCCTCCTCTGAGACCGCCTCTAAAATTTTTACCTTTAAAAACCAGATAAAAAATCCTTATAAAACAAGGGATCCTGCTCACTCTCCCTCCCTTCCCTCCCCCTTCCCTCCCCCTCCTCCTCTTCCCCTCTCTCCGTGCTTCCCTCCCTCCCATAAGGCACCCTCGGAACTCTGGCTTCTTTCCTTAGGTGTCTTTCCTTTGCTTTTTTTCTCCTACGTTCCAAGGGCTCTTCTTTTGCCTCTACAACTTGTTTCCTGAGTTCGTGCAGCCCAGCTGGCTCACTTCTACCTTTGTGACTTTCTAAATAAACTTTTTCCTTCACAGAAAATCTTGGCTCTAAATTCTTAACTGAACTCAAGAACCAAGGTCTAACTCTGCAGCCAGTCTATCAGGCTGATTTAACCATTTGTCCACTTGACACTGTTGGAAGGTGATACTTGATGATAATAACTAACATTGATTGTTATTTTGTCCTAAAGCACTTTACTTACAGTAAAACTTACAACAACCTAGGAGGAAAATATTATTGTTATCATCCCTATTTGACTAATGAAGGGATTGGATGCACAGAGAAGTTAAGAAACCTGCCTTATATGGTATGCAAAACTATTTGAACCCAAGCAATTAGACTTCAAGTCTGCAAATTTAGCCACTAGCTAGCTCAAATATTTTGAAAGAAGGTTACTGTCTCCTGTCTTCATTATTCTCCATAGCTTTTTTGCCATATCACAGGACTGAGCTGGATGCTTGATAAAAAAAAAAGAGAGAATGAAAGAGAGAGACATATTTCTACTGCGGTAGCAGGAAAAAGCTAATGTCTCAAATAAGGGGTTTCTCTTCTCTTTCAGACAAAAGAACCTAACACTAGTCTTAGGTCCAAAATATCTGTGCCCAGTATCTTACGTGTAGAGCATAGTAGTCTACCTGGTCTTTTTCTAAGTTGTTCTAATTAGTCCCTTATTATTCAATCCCAAGGACAGAGAATCCTTGGATTAAAGCAGAAGTACCCAGGGAACAGAAAAGGTCATGCAGCTGATGAAATCAATGCTTTATCTATTTTGAAGCGAGGGTACATGGTTCTTTTCAAATATAGTTTGACATCTAAAATTCACGTACAGGAAGGCAATGATTCATTCTTTCCCTTCCTTTGGAACTCCTTCTAAGCCCTTGAAAACAAAAAGGATAGAAAATGGGGTTAAACGGAATCATCTGGAATGGCACATTATACATTGTTTTTCAATAAAATGATGATAAAATATATTTCTAAGGAAATATACAAAATATATGTATGTATCAAATCTATTTGAAAAGAAATCTTTTAAAGTTACCAAATACATGGATTTGTTTGTCTCTGCCACTAGTGCTTAGAAGTAGTGCAAATAACTTGTTATCTTGTGTGAGGAAAACAGAACGATTGGGAATTATCACAAACTTAAGTGATATCCTTTCTCATAAATGACAGGGGGGCAAAGATGGGAAACAGAAGAATTACCTGATAAATTGACATGCTTTACATACATTTCTTTCTATTCTCAAACAGTATTCTGAGGTATTATGATGCCTTATACAGATGAGGAAAGCGAGATTCAAAGATGTTAATAAACTTGTCCATGCAGGAAAGAACATAGTTTTCTCCCTGCCCCTCATACATCAGCACTGTGGAGCCTCCTGACATGGGCTGCTTCACTGTAAGACAGGAAAAAGCAGAGAAACAATAACATTAACATGCTTTTCTTTTTTTCTTATGTAAAAAAATTATTGTTGTTCAGTTACAGTTGTCCTGCATTTTTCCCCTTACTCACCCCATCCCTGTCCTCCCCACTCCCACAGTCACTCTCCACCCACTGTCCATGCCTCTATTTGTGTTGCATTGCTTGTCCCTTCCCCCTCCTTTCCCCCATTATCCCACTCCACACCCCTCTGGTCACTGTAAGTTTGTTCTTTATTTCCATGCCTCTGGTTCTAGTTTGCTCTTTGTTTTGTTGATTAGGCTCCACTTATAGGTGAGATCATATGGCATTTCTCTTTTACTGCCTGGTTTATTTCACTTATCATAATGCTCTCCAGTTCCATCCATGCTATAGTGAAGGGTAGGAGTTCCGTCTTTCTTTCTGCTGCATACTATTCCATTGTGTAAATGTACTACAGTTTTTGATCCACTCATTTACTGATGGGCATGGAGGCTGTTCCCAGCACTTGGCAATTGTAAATAATGCTGCTGTGAACAGTGGGGTGCATAGGTTCTTTTGAATTGCTAATTAGGGATTTTTAGGGTATAGTCCCAGCAGTGGGATTGCTAGACTGAAAAGCAGTTTCCATCTTCAGTTTTTTTGAGGAAATTCCATACTATTTTCCACAGCGGCTGCACCAGTCTGCATTCCCACCAACAGTGCACTAGGGTTCCCTGTTCTCCACAACTCTGCCAGCACTTGTTGTTTGTTGATTTGTTTATGATGGCCATTTTGACTGATGTGAAGTAGTATCTCATTGTTATTTTAATTTGCATCTCTCTAATAGCTAATGATGCTGAGCATCCTTTGATATGTCTCTGGGCCCTCTGTATGTCCTCCTTGGAGAAGTGTCTGTTCAGGCCTTTTGCCTGTTTTTTAATTGAATTGATTGTCTTCCTGGTGTGGAGTTGTGTGAGTTCTTTTTATATTTTGGAAATCAAATTCTTGTCCTAGGTATCATTGGCAAATATGTTTTCCCATTCATTTGGTTCCCTTTTCATTTTGTTGATGTTTTCTTTAGCTGTGTAGAAGCTTTTAGTTTGATGTAGTCTCATTTGTTTATTATTTTCTTTATATCCCTTGCCCTAGGGGTGTTTGGTGAAAATATTGCTTAGTGGGATATGTGAAATTTTCCTGCCTGTGTTTTTCTCTAGGATTTTTATGTTGTCATGTCTTATATTTAAGTCTCTTATCCATTTTTCAACATAAAGCCTTAAGTAGAAGCATTTTTACTTAAAGTCTTGAGGAAATCTTTCAGATATTAATCCATGAATTAATTCAAAGACATATATTGAGTATAAGATTATTTTTCAGATATAATTTGTTATATCTTTCCCAGATATAACAGTGTATGGGATGTGAACAAAATTAAACAAATAATTAAATGAAGTATTAGGGGATTTTATAGGAAGGACACCAAGTTGTGGGAGATCAGGGAAAGACTTCTGGGGGCAGTAACAGGTCTGTCAATTCCTATTTATTCAGTAGATAGTAGCTAGTTGGGGTCATGAAAGCCATTGATGTCAATACAGGAAAGCAAGTAAGTCTGAATTACAGGCAAGTTTGGAATGACTGCAGGATTTCAGCCCACGTGAAAAATTTAAGAAAGGTCAGTGTGATTCACCATTAAGGCAACAGAATAGTTAAAAATAACTGAGGCTGGAAAGGTTGGTAGGTGGCAGGTTATTTTAAAACCATGTTAAAAAATTTAAACATTACTCTGAAAAAAATGGAAGATACTGAGCAATAATCTAATGAGAAGGAACATTTTGGTAAGTAGCAGTATAAAAATGATTTTATGGGAACAAAGCTGGAAATAGCTTAAAGTTTATTTAGTTATTAGAACTGAAGAGCATTATGCTGAGTGAAATAAGCCAGGCGGTGAAAGACAAATACCATGTGATTTCACATATAAGTGGAACTGAATCAACAAAGCAAGCAAGCAAAATATAACTGGAGACACTGAAATAAAGAACAAACTGACAGTATCCAGCGGGGAGGGGGGAGGGAATAATAGGGGGAGAAGGGGAAGAAATTTCAGGAACAACTATAAAGGACACAGGGACAAAACCAAGGGAGGGGTAGAATCAAGGGAGGGAGGTGGGGATGGCTGAGGTGGGTGGGAGGGAGTGGTGCGAGGAAAAGGCAGACAACTGTACTTGAACTATAAAATGAAATAAATGGAAAAAAAAGAGTTTAGTTATTTAGATATGAAAAGATAATGGCTTGTGCAAGTATGGTAGTAATGGATTCAGAGAGAATTGAAGACATCAAAATATGTTTAGAAGGTAAAGTGCACAGAACTCGGTGATTAGTGGAACTTAGAATGTAAATGAGAAGGAACATTCACAAATGATGTCCAGCAGGCTGACAGTGACCAGAGGGGAGAGGGGAGAGGGGAGGGGATTATGGGGGAAAAGGGTGAAGGATTTGCAGGAACAATTATAAAGGACACATGAACAATAACAAGGGGGAGTAGAGGCAGGGGAGGGAGGTGGGGAGGGTTGCGGTGGTAGGGAGGGGTGGGGGGAAAAGGCAGAAAACTGTACTTGAACAACAATAAAAATTGTTTATATAAATGATGTTCAGGTTTCTGGCTTGAACAACTAGATAAGTTATGGAATAATTCAGTGAGAAGGAACTACTTGAGAACAAGTTCCTTTGGAAGAGAAGAGTCCTAATGACTACAGGTTGGGTCCATTAAATAATTATCTTTAAGTCAGGAGAGGGGCCAAAGTAGAAAACATACATTTGGGAATCCCCACATAAGGATGATAGTAATTTTGTCTTCTGTACTGAGTCAATATAACAGTAAAGTAAGAGGATCAAAGTAAGGATTAAAATGTCATTTAAACTTTACTGTAATGAATAACATCTTAAGACAAAAACTCCCACTAGTGATACAAATCCCTAGAGTCTCTTTTTCTTTCCTTAATGGGAATTCATGATTTAAAAGATTACTTGGGCCTGGGCTGGTGTAGTTCAGTGGATTGAGCACAGGCTGCAAACCAAAGGGTCACCAGTTCAATTCCATCAGGGCACATGCCTGGGTTGCAGGCCAGGTCTCCAGTGGGGGGCGCATGAGAGGCAACAACACATTGATATTTCTCTCCTCCTTTTCCTCCCTTCCTCTCTCTCTAAAGATAAATAAATAAAATCTTAAAAAATGATTTAAAAGATTACTTGGCAAAGGTAATGCAGATTTCGAATGTCAAGATAGTCACCAGAAAAATAAAGTTAGGCTCACAGTGTGTGTACATACATGTGCTGGGGGTGGTTTTTGTAGATAAATAGGTGAGTAGAATTAACTTCAAAAGATAACAAAGGAGTCATTGAATCAGCTCATGTTATCTGTCCTGGAGTACTGCTATATATGTTTTTATATTCAAATATATATTCGTTTATATGCACATAAGTATGCTACACTTGGATATAATTCACATACAATAAAATTCACCATATTAAAGTGTTTAATTCATTCACTTTTAGCATACTACCATTGTGAATCCATCAGCATTCTCTAATTTTAGAACATTTTAATCAGACAAAAAATAAAAATAAAAACCCTGTACCTATTAGCAATCTTCATTCACCCCTCCCCCCAGACCCCAAAAAACAATAAACTATCTTTATGTGGATTAGCCTATTCTGGACATTTTCTATAACTGAAATAATATATACATTTTATTTGTGATTGACTTCTTTAATTAGCTTAATTATCAGTACTTCATTTTTTATTGACAAAGAATAATTAATGTATAGATGCACCACATTTGTTTGTTTGTCAGTAAATGAATATATAAATTGTTCCCATGATTTGACTATAATGGATAAAGCTGCTGTGAATCTTTTTGTAAAATAGTTATGTGGAAATTTTGTCTTGTTATATACATAGTGATGGGATTGTTGGGTCTTAAGGGAACAAACTCCAGGTTAAACACTTAGAGGAACTGTCAAAGGTTTTTCTAAATAGCTGCACCATTTCTTATGCCCATTAACAATGTGAGATGACCCACATTACATGTTGATTTCATGCTTTAGGCCTGTCAAACTACCTAGTCATGATTCATAGATAATTAATCCACTGCCTTTTAAAAATGTTGAAGGTGCAGCTGTCTTCTAGGATACTTTGACTGCAAAGTCCTAGAAGTATCCTAGAGGTAGTAAGTCTGTGGAATCCACTGTGTCATACTACTTTCTTAATTTAAAATAACCACAGAAAACTGTCTTTTATTTTATCCAGTTTAAAAAGAAGTTCTGTGGAAACTCTTGGAGAAATAAGGCTAATAGTAATATTTATAATGCAATGCCAACTTAAAAATAATTGATTAATTTCCCTTTCCTTTCTTTGCATAAACTTTTTGTTTATATCTATGTTCTAACAATGAGAACATTTTCAGACATAAATTAGTGCAGAATTTGAAGTAAAAATGTGTTAGTGCATAATTCTATTTCCTATGTTCTAAATCTGTTGTGAAAGATGAATAGAAGCTGCTTTGGCAACAGCTGTTAAAATGGTAAAGGATATAATGGAAGTGTTCTAATTGCAGACCTTGGTGTGCCTTGAAAGATAACCCCAATTATATCACACTGTTAGACCTACAAAACTACCCACTCACTACTGGTTACTAACACTTACTGACCAATTTATTGGGAAAGCCTTGAATGAAAACAAAACACAATAAAGAAAATGTTGTACTTTTAGAGGAGGAATCAGTTTTCCTTTAATCTTCTGCATTCTTGCAGCTGGTCTAAAATTCAAATGACATGAGAAAATTAATAACAGTAGATAACAAAATTTAATTGTATATGTATGAGAGGGATCTCCACATACATGAAACAAGAAAGAAAGCTAAAATGAGGTATATTTAACATTCTGAGATTAAGTACCCAAGGCTTCAGAAGGGAGGAAGGTCACTGGTTGATTGATAAGAAGAGTAGATGTTCAGTTTAAAAGTTTGCTCTGCCTGCCCTGGTCAGCATGTCTCACTGGCTGCCCCATAAATTGAAAGGGTGCAGGTTTGATGCCAGGTCAGGGCACATGCCTGGGCTTCAGGTTCAGTCCCCTATTGGGGTGCTTACAAGAGGTAACCAATTGATGTTTCTCTTCCCCTCTCTCTTCTGTCCTTTCCTTTTCTCTAAAATCAATAAGCAGGTGAGGATAAAAAAAGTTATCCTGTCTTATAAATAAGTCTTAAAAAGTTATCTCTATTAATAACTTTTATCATAAGCAAGGTCCCCAGTGAGATTCTTTTGGTAGTTAAGGGATGGGCAGATGTGTCTCCTAAACCTGCAGGGTCTAACTACCTTCAGCTCAAAATAATCCACATGACAAAGTAGTATATCTTTGGAGGCCTGTTCTGAACTTCATATCCTTATGGAGAAAACACCACTGGAAAAAATATGACAATGAATTTGATTTCATCAGTAAATGCATATAATTAATATTATTAGTTATTGCTTATCCTTTTAACAATTTTTAAAATTGTAAAGACATATAAAGGCATTCTGCTGTTGACCATATTTTTCTTACTTTTATTTTATCTTAAATATGCTTCCTCCTGAAATATATACAATGCTGCACTATTTTGTGTTTAGTATTGTTGGTTTCTCTTTTTTATTAGTTTACTTGTTATGCTTTGGTACAAGCAACTTTAATGAATTTTTACAAAGTAGAAAACATTCTTATTTTGTACAAATGTGGTTGTTAATCAGTTTATTTCTAAATCCAAACTAGTGCTATTAGTTTAACAATTGAATTACTAATTTACATGCCATTTAACTTCCAATAGCATTCTGAAGCTAATTTAATTTTAAATTTACCTTTAAGTCTTTAAGAAAATAAGATTAGCCAAAATACAATTGCAGACCATATGGCTGTTTCAGGTCTTTCCATTCCTGATGTGGCACTTTATTTCAAATGGGCTTGTCTACTTAGCTCAGTTTGGAATTGTTCTGTTGGACATCACTTGCATTCTTAAAATTTGTTGAACATTTTAGCTCTTCTTTATGACAATTTGCAATTTGTCCTTCTTTGTTCACTTCTCAAAATGTATTTTCTTAATGTCAACTCTTGTATTACCTTAATGAGTTAAAAATCTGAAGTTGACCAACTTTCTCTATTTGTCAAAGTTTGAGAATGTACACCGTGATTTTTATGTCCTTGGGCTGATGTTTTCAGAATGCACATTTGGAGATGCTGTTTCCCTAATACTTCGCTTGCTTATTCTTACCCAAGGAAGACCAAGTGTAATGCTGCGTATATACCCATCTTGCCCTCTGTCTTCAGTGTTTGGGCAGGTGAACCTGTCAAAGCTTGTCACAAGGCAGGATTTCAATTAATAGTTGCTACATGAATGATTTTCAAAATCCATGTAAGACATACTTAGATGGTCCCAAAAGATCCTGTTAAGAGTCTCTAATTATCTTACTATATATCATGTCCATGCAAGCCCAAACATTCCAGATACAAAATAATAGAAAAATACCTAGAAAAACTTGTAAAATAAGCATGATGACTTTATATAAGTACAAACCCTTGATGTAGAACTCAACAGATGTGAGGGAACTAAAAATCAATCATATTCCTTAATAAATTATCTTCATAGCAATATTTGCATTCTCGTCCAGTGACAAGTATAGTGCAATTCTAAGTACAATCTTAGTAAGTGACTGAAGAGGAGCTCTGGAAAGTTTGCTTTTATGTTCATCTGCAATTATCTTCAGGAAGATTATTTGCCTGTGAGATCCCCTAATTGGAGCTTTTCCTCTTACCTGCTTCTCTGAGTCACTGTTGTAAAGCCTTATCACGGAAGTCACTTTCCCTGAGGGGGTAAAATATTATTCCCAAGTATTTCCAAGCTGTTTGGCATGAATCAAGCACTCCAGATTCTTGTTTCCTGAAGTCTCTGAAGGACCTCCCTATAATAGAAAAATTAATAGGGGATAAATCAATTTAAATTGTATACTACATACAGGAACCACACAAATATGTGAGACACAAAAGGCAGCCTGATGATTGAGGTTTATATACCATCCTGAGCTAAGAAAAAAGATAGGGTTCTGGAGCTTCAGTTGGAGGAAGGCAAGTCATGGGAAGGTGAGAAGAATATAAGTTTGGTAAATAGAGATGGCCTGCCAAGCAGATGAGTCTCTTTGGTGAAAAAAATATATATCTCTGAGGATAGCTTTCTCCCTGGTAGAGGTCCAGTTGGTAAATTTCTTTTTTTTTAAAGATTTTATTTATTTATTTTTAGAGAGGGGAGGGAGGGAAAAGGAGAGAGAAACATCAATGTGTGGTTGCTAGGGGCCGTGGCCTGCAATCCAGGCATGTACCCTGACTGGGAATCAAACCTGCAACACTTTGGTTTGCAGCCTGTGCTCAATCCACTGAGCTATGCCAACCAGGGCTGGTAAATTTCTTTTAACACATGGGTAATTTTTACTCTGTCTCCAGAGCTTCTCTGGTGCTTACCTTTTCTCAAAATAATCAGATCAAAATAATTCTGATATTGAAGGGGTATATTTTTGAGTGGCACATTCTGCTACCCTTTGCTTTCTGATCTAAAGCTTCAACCAAACCTTTGTAACAAATTGTAACAAATATACCACTTGAATGGGAGACATGGGCTTTAAGGGAAGCTATACATGTATACAGGGAAGAGGTACATGTGAAACTTCTGTATCTTCCCTTCAATTTTGATGTAAAATTTAAAAATGTCTGAATTAAGAATAATAATTCACCTGGCTGGCGTAGCTCAGTGGATTGAGTGCGGGCTGGGAACCAAAGTGTCCCAGGTTCGATTCCCAGCCAGGGTACATGCCTGGGTTGCAGGCCATAACCCCCAGCAACCGCACATTGATGTCTCTCTCTCTCTCTCTCTCTCTCTCTCTCTCTCTATCTTCCTCCCTTCCCTCTCTAAAAATAAATAAATAAAATCTTTAAAAAAAAAGAATAATAATTCAGTAATTATAAAGTTATTTTCCATAGAATATACTGTAACATGAAAAATAAAATTAAAATGTGACCCAAATTATTCGGTACTAAAATTTATGTATTGAAAGTATATTGAAAAGAAATACTTTAAAACGGTATTTGTTATTACCTCTGGGAAGTGGGATTGAGAGTGTATTTTCATTCCTTCCAATTAAAATATACAGTTTCAATATGAGAAAATCTATTTTTGAAGTCCTCACTGCATTCTCTCTCCACCCAACTTTTTTCCATGGTACTCATAATGAATCTCTGATATGATTTCCTATGCTGTTTTTCTTTCCTGACACTTGCCCTTTCTCTATTTTGTGCAAAATTCCTGCCCCCTCCTTCCCCCCAAAAAAGGTAAAAGAATCCCAGAGTTAGACAGTAGCTAAAATGTTTAAAGCAGATTTTAGCCAGAGATATTGCATCTGGCTGGTGTGGCTCAGTGGACTGAGTGACAGCCTGTGAGCTGGTCACATGCCTGGTTGCAGGCCAGATCCCTAGTAGGGGGTGTAGAAGAGGCAACCACACATTGATGTTTCTCTCCCTCTTTTTCTCCCTCCCTTCCCCATCTCTAAAAATAAATAAAATCTTAAAAAGAAATATTGCAATAGGAGAAAATAAAGTATAGAACTCACTCAGTATAGAACTGGACTCAATTCCAAATATACTACTATGGAGAAGTTGAGACTTATAGCCCCAAAACAGAGTGAGGGGTTTTTACATGGGTTGAGATGGGTATGAAACAAGTGACTGAGCTCAGAACACATGTATCCTGAGCTCAGAATATCACATATATTCAGAGTCGAGAACACATGTGACACAGGGATGATGTGTTTTGTTATTTTGATTGTGAATCATCTTCCTGTGAAATTGGCAAAAGTTGCATTTTTACATTCCTTACCAGCATGGTTGGTGTCATCCATGCTGCAGATGTGGGCAGTGGGTGTACATCCCTGTGTGTATGCATGAGTACACATCACTCAGCAGATGTAATTGCTGCTGTTGGGCGGCAAAGCAGAAAGTGCAGTAAAAGTTGGCTCAAAATGGCCTCTGTGTCTTGGCAAGTCGGGGCACCAGGAAGCTCCCTAAGAGCTCCTCTTCTGGGTGCATGGAAGAGACCACTGATGCTGCCATGTACCTAGAATTTGTGTGGACAGCCAGGTATGGTGCCTGAGCCCACTGCAGTGGCCATTGTGGCTGTCTCCAGGGTAAGGTGCCCATCCTTGGGGGTCGCCCTTCCTGAGATCACCTGACTCTCAGTAGAGTGTCCTGTGATATGTGGGAGCTGGTACAAACTTATTCCTCTTTGGAAACTTTATAAAAAATTTCCTAGGCATCAGATATAACCAGTGAATGACTAAGTTGCATTCCAAACAGTCTCTGTTGGGACCACAGACCCCTGGAGGGGTTGCAGGAGAAAGCAAAGTCAGGCAGCCCCTCATCCAGGAAGGGGACAGCGGGGGCCCTACAAGCACATCTTTGTAGATTTTGTTTCCCTGGAAAATGAATTCATGTTTCACTCTAAGTAAAGGTAAGCAGTTTACATTGAAACATACTTATGTCTTTTGTTTTTTAAACTATGTGCAATGCATAGAAAGCATTGTCTGCACTGGTTCTGCCCTGTTACTGGAAGCTGGCAGAGCCCTGAATCCCACATGCGAGACTGGAGGATTACGATGGTTTCCCGTGGTGATCTCCATCTTGTATGTCTGAATGTTGACTTAAAGATAACTGTTGTAAAATAAATGTTTTCAGTGCAAAAAAGAAAAAGAAAAGAAATTACTGAAAGAACACATCAAGGATAAGGGGGATTCTGGCTAAACTGATTTGACAGAATAGCAGTGACAAGCTGATAGATGCCTGATTTGCAGCATGGTTAGCACTTGAAGCAGAGCATGAAAGCTTCTAGCTACAACTCAGGGGCTTCCTTAGATAATCCAAATAAAAGTCTTAGTCAGGTTTTATCTCAATGGCGCTGAATAAGGAAGGTAAAATAAACGGTGTAAACATTAGAGAGTTGTAGCCACATACTGGAGGAGACTAGAATTGAAAACCCACAAAGATTCATTATAGTTTTCCATTCAAACATAAAATTTCTTTCTACAGTCACCACCAATCCCCCTTTTGATTCTGTTTACATGATAAGTGTGGTCTTATCAGATTTGGCCTGGTTATTTACATAAATGCAGGAAGAATGGTAATTAACCACATTGTCCATTTTCAATTTTCTTTGTTGAAACCTTTCACCATCAGGTGCTTATTTTTGGAAGTCTCTGAATTCCTTGAGAGATTTTGATTAGGGTTGTGTAGACACAGAGGTGAAGGGGGGATGTGAAGGACTGAAGGGTGATGAATAGAAGATTGAGGGTGGAAACAGAAAGAAGTAGAGGTGTTGGAAACAGAGACCTCAGAGGAGCCAGTTTGTGGAGACCTTAAGTTTTCCTGAGACCACTAATGTTCCATAGTATGTAAAATTATATCAACAAAGAAGAAAGCAGACATGCTGGACGGTGTGGCTCAGTTCATTGGAGCATCTTCCTGTAAACTGAAAGTTCATGGGTTTGATTCCTGGTCAGGGCACATGCCTAGGAAGCAGGTTTGGTCCATGGTCAGACTGTGTACAGAAGGAAACTAATCAATATTTCTCTCATGCTGATGTCTCTCTCTCTCTCTCCCCTTCCTTCCCTCTCTCCTCTCTCTCTGGAATGAAAAATTAATTAATTAATTAATTAATTAACAAAAAGCAGATAGAGCTTGTAGAATAGAGTCTATAGTCAATAGGGGTTTGAGAATACTATAAGAATACTATAACAAATAGTATCAGAATCATTCTTAACTAACTTGTGATTCCAAACTAGCTACTTTATCTTCCAGGTAGAGAAGCTTAAGACTCTAACCCAACCCACTGATCTGGTGCTTTAATGAAGATCCCGACATATACTAGGAATTTTATGATTTATATTTGTCCTCCTGTGTATTAATTGACTGCCATTTAATGCATTGACTCAGGCATTGGAGTAACCAATAAATCTCCAGTCAATTGGCTGGAAGTGCACACTTGAGGGCCTGGATGAGAAGTCCCACAGTCCTGTGATGACTGTGATTCTGCCCAAGTCATGGGCACCACAACATGGCCCTGCTCCTCCCTGTGACCCCTCCCAGAGATGATTCATGTCCAAGAAAAAACAGAGCTGGGCAGTAAAATGATAAAATACAGATTTTACTCAGAAAGGATTTTAATAGAAATAAAAAAAAAACTTCTATAGTACTGGGGCCATATTCCAAATACAGCAGAGAGAAATGGGAATTTACAGTCAAGGATCAGGATGGACTTCAGTGGATGAAAACTTACTGAAAGAAACATTAATAAAAAAAGGGACTTCTGGCTAAATCAGTTTAACAGGACTCTTGATGTCAGACTACAGTGATCAGATCCAGCTGGGAGATGGGGGGGATGAGAAATTTGATCAGATATACAAAGTGATCAGGTTGTAAGGGTTAGGGTTTTCCCCAAAATGACTTAGCACAGTTTTGATAAAACTGAACTCTTCAGGGGTGGAGACAGAATGCAAGATTTGGCCTAGTTGTGTAGAAGGATCAGAGTATATTACAAGCTTGACTAAAGTTTGGTTGATAAGAAAATTTATAACTCCTCCATATTCCCTTGCTGGGAATTCCTCTGGACTCGTCATTGAAAGCTAGGTAAGTAGGCAACCTCTGCCTGCAAGTCTGCATTGGGGCTGCCTTCTTCATCCCTCCCACTCCTGCCCCCATTCTTCTTTTGGAAAACACCAGGCCGATCATCAGGTGGTTTGTAACTTGTCAGTCTCTTTTCTTGTGAACATTTATGGGACTGTATCCCTAGTGAAATATCTAGAACAGAACACATTCAGCACATGTCTAGTAAAAAAATAAAGAATGAATGAACATGATGATAGTAAAAGTATAATCATCACAGTAGTTAATAAAGTATCTTATGAAATTCCTTCTTTGTATAAAGTCTAAAAACCCCCACATGTTTACTGGGGAATATAAAAACTATGTCTTAGCTTTATAAAGGTTACTCAAAGATGGGAAAAATTTTAAGCACCACTTTTGGAAACTTTTGTGTTTTTCTGTCTTTTTAGAAATCAAAATGGTAAAAGATCATTTTTTACCATTGCTCCAATCATTTGAAAATGAAAAATGCCTTCTTTGTTTTTCCAACTTTTTTTTGAATTTTATAAATTTTATTGAAAATTTACTGTGCATCAAAAACTAAAAACATTTACTACCTTTCTGTAAGTAGATGGAACTATAAATTCAATATGTATATATTTTTTTCCTGTTAGGAATAAAATCATTATATAAGACAACATATAAAGCCACACCTACAAATTACTGATCAGGCCAAACAAGTCTCATCAGCCAGTTTCCATGAAAGCAGACTACACGGGACTTCCATTTTAGATATTAGGAATAGAAACCAGAAAAGGGACATGGCTTCAATGTCATTCTAAAAGATACATTTAAATGTCTTGTTCAGGTTATTTCTTGCTATATGACAAACTACCCCTCACTTCTAGTGCTTTAAAACAACCATTCAGAAATTCAGGTGGAGCTTGGCTGGGTAATTCTTCTGGACTTCCTGTTGTCAGTATGATCACAGTGTGTTCACCTGGTGGCTGGGTTCATATAGTTAAAAATAACCACTCACATGCTTAATGCCATGATAGAGGTGGCTAGAAGCTAAGCCCCTCTCTCACTCTTCATGGAGACTAAAGAATCCATATAGTCCTTTAGCTGGGTAGTTGTTCTTACACTAAAATTTAAGGACTCTAAGGGAACATGTTTCAAGAGGCAAGAAGTAGATACTACCAGTGTTAAGGTTTCAATATAGAAATGGTCACAATTCAATTTATATTTTGTTGCTCAAGTTAGTGACAAAGATTACCCTGTGTATCTCTGTGTTCAAATGGCATTTTCCCCTCATCTTATAAAATTATTGGTCATAATTAGCACCCTGGCTGGCATAGCTCAGTGGATTGAACACAGGCTGTGAACCAAAGTGTCGCAGGTTCAATTCCCAGTCAGGGCACATGCCTGGGTTGCAGGCCACAGCCCCCACAAACCGCACATTGATGTTTCTCTCCCTCTCTCTCTCTCATCTCCCTCCCTTCCCTCTCTAAAAATAAATAAATAAAATCTTAAAAAAATTATTGGTCATAATTAATCAGGGCAGACACTAATGACTTTGTTATAACTTGATTGCTACTGAAATACTCTATTTTAAAATAAGGTTATGTTTCCATAAGTTGAGAGTTAGGACTTAAACATTTTTTTGATAGTCACAATTCAACTCATGACACTGTTCTAACCTGGTTACATCTAAAGTATTAAGTGATAGAATCCCACAGCCTTAAATTATTGGGGTTGATTAGATGCCTAGAGTAGAATTTTAGGGAACAGATCTATCTTATGCACACTGCTGAAGAAGAACCTTAGCATGCTACCCTTGAGTAACATAAAGATATCCAGGTGGCAGCCAGTCTACCTTCAATAGACACTGATCCCATGAAGTGTGAGAAATTTTACAGCATGTCAAAAGGGTGACACCACAAGTGTGGGTTGGCAGACATTTTCCCCCAGTTTAACTGAGGTTGATCCTCTATTCTTAGTGATATAATTTATCAATGACTCTTCTTTAGGTATATATTTAAAAAAACTCAATTCCTATGAAAGTTGGTTTATGTGTATTAACAACACATTAACAAACTGTAAATATAAATGTTGGACAGTGTAAGTTTTATGAAAATGTGTGGCTGCCAGTAGATCAGCAAAATCAAGAATAAAACTATTTTTATTTCTAGAAGAGTTGCTTTGCATGTACTATAAAAGAGCTTCGTAACACAAATTACTAATCCAAAATCAGTAACTGCTAAAGGTAACTCCAAAACAAGAAATAGAAGTTGATAATACAATGAGATATGTCCAGAAAGTATACAGCCATGAACTATGAAAAATAGACATTTATTGAAGATACAAAATACAAGAAACATTGTATACAGTATAGTGACACTTCACTCGCTTTCAAAGTAGGCACCTTGGGACCTCATACAGTTTTCCCAATTGCCATCAGTTGCCCTGTTGTATTTTCCTGAATCTCATCAATGTTCTGAAATCTCTTCCCTTTCAAGGATGATTTTGAGGAAGTTTTCTACCATTAATTTTTCAAACAAGTTTTCTATTCTTTGCTCCTTTTCTTCTCCTTTTGATATTCCTGTGATGCAAATGTTGTTATGTTTCATGTCCTGAAGCTTCCTTAAACTATCCTCATTCTTTTCAAGTCTTTTTTCTTTTTGTTGCACTGACTGGATTTTTTTTCTACTTTGTCTTCCAGCTCACAGATTAGGTCCTTAGCTTTATCTACACTGCTTTTGGTTTATTATAGTGTATTCCTCATTTTAAATATTGTATTCTTAATTTCTTCCTGGTTCTTATTCACAGTTTCTTTGTCCTTTATCATGCTGCTGTAGTTCCAAGTTCCTTGTAGCTCCCAAAAAGTTCTTGTAGTTCTCACTGAGTTCCTTGAGCATCCTTATAACCATCATTTTGAATTCTATCTGATAGACTGCTTGACTCAATTTTATTTTGCTCTTTTCCTAGGGATTCCTCCTTTTCTTTGATTGGTACAGCCATTGTGGCAAACAGTATGGAATTTCCTCAAAGAATTAAAAATATAACTGCCTTTTGACCCAGTGATTTTGCCATTGGGAATATGCCCTAAGAATCCCAAATCACCAATTCAAAAACTTACACACCTTTATTTTTGTAGCAGCACTACTTAAAATAGCCAAGTGCTGGAAACAGCCTAAGTGCCCATCAGCACATGAGTGGATCAAAAAACTAGTACATTTACACAGTGGAATACTACACAGCAGAAAGAGAAAAGGAATGCCTACATTTTGCGACAGTGTGGATTGAGCTGAAAATATCATGCTAAGTGAAATAGGCTAGGCAGTGAAAGACAAATACCATATGATGTCACCTGTAAAATGAATGTAAGGAAAAAATAAACTAACAAACAAAATAGAAACATAGTCATGGAAATATGGAACAAACTTACAGTGACAGAGGGAGTTGGGGAGGGGATAATAATGGTGGAAAGGGGAAGGGACTAGTTAAAGATCATGTATGAATGACCCTTGGACATGGACAACAGTGTGCAAGTTGACTGTGGGAGTTGGGGATAGAAGGGGTAGAAGGAGGCACAGGGTGGATAATTAGGACAACTGTAATAGAATAACAATGAAAAATCTTTAATAAAAAGGTGATCTTAGTTTTGGGAAAAACCAGATGTTGTAGATCTCCAAACCTGGGCTGTAGGAGGACTGAGTCACTTGTGTGATTTGATTATTTCACCAAAAATCTCTGCACAAGATGTGATGTGATGCATAGAGCAGGCGCATTGTCATGATGAAGCTGCCAATAACCAGTTGAGGCCTTCTGAGTCATCCAAATGGTTTCGAGGAGGAATGTTCAAGCCTAATACAAAATGTGATGCAGATTCGTTGCTCTAATCACTCAGTCATTTTGAATGCAATGGCCACACAGTACACATGCTCACTAAATGGCATCTACTGTCCCCCACTGTCCAGTACATCATTGTTCACGTATGTGCATTCCTGTCCACTTTCCATGGCTACCAGGTTACATCAATGTTGTGCAAACCATTCTCATTATATCAACAATGGCTGAACTTTTCCCAAACAGACCTTGCATATTTAGGCCTACATGTTCTACTATATATTTTATAAATTTTAGATTCTTAGGTGTTGAATCAACTCTCTTGAGGCTTTCAGTTCTTTCTCTATGTTTTAATTTTATATTTATATGCACTATGTTTTCCTATTTAAATCATAGTAATTCAAATGTCATATATTTTTGAGGTGTAATATTTTCAGTTCTTTTGGAAAATAAAATTCTGGAGAATCATTATAAATTATACAATTCCGTTATTTGTAATGTAGGCTATAGTAAATACTTTAAAATTATTGTTATTTAGGTGCTCTCCAGGACAAACTCTATTCTTGTGCTGTCTTTCAATTCCTTAAGTATATTTTAACTGAAATTATGACTAAAGCAGTATTAAAGGGTAAATATGGATTAGGCAATTTAGTTTTTAAAGACACAAACTTTTGATTTCCAGCACATTTGACAATGTTTTTCAAAATACAGAAATTATCAAAGTGAGGTGACTATCATTTCTTCCTTTGGCTCTACTTTCTATACTCACTCCTTTACGTTATGTTGGCTTTTGATGATTGACAGATTGCAAATGCACAGTTTAACATTTAAACATATTTTGGCTGCAAAGAAAAAAGTCACGGAAAGAATAATCTGTATTCAACTTGGCAGCTCTGTGTAGAATCATTCTTGCATGTTTTATTTATTCCTCCTGGTTGTGATTGGCATATTTTAGCCTTCTTCCACGGCAGAATATTAGAAGGAACAAATTAGGTACTTAGGTTATTAAATCATTTAGCTTCTTTACAATTTGTATTATTATAGAGGATGTTAATGAAAATCCAATTCCATATCTGGTTCATAGTAGTACATATTTTTGTCCCCCCATTTTTTCTTTGAAGTTAGCAATCAAATTAATTCAGTTTTCAAATACTTGATTACTCAGGGTTATAAAGCATATTTCATATTACATTATTAGAAAGATATCTTCAATATAATTTTCCTTATAACAAGCATTTTTAACATCATTAAGCTATAAATTATATAACATAAAATTCACCCATTATAAATGAAAATTCATATACTTTTAGTAAATATATAGTGTTGTAAAACCTTCCTTTCAATAAATTTATAGGTTGGGTCCATCATCCTGAGAAGTAACTAATGTTTATTTTGAAACCACCCCAATTCCTAGCTTTTGCTTTGTGTCTAAATATTTTTTTACCTAATTCAATTTCATAAAAGACTTATTTGTGTGTTTGTGTAAGTACATTTGGTTCTTTTAATGTTTTATAGGTTTAGTTCATGCCTTTATATTTTTGATACATTTTAAGTTAGTATTTTTATGGTATAGGGTGAGGGCATAAATATGTGTATATACTTATATTTACATAGATATGAATGTGTATATTAACATACATGCATGTACATATATACACATATTCAATTGTTGAATAAATTTTATTTTCCTCATTAAATTCTCATTGTACATTTGACATTTGATCATTGCAGGACATTGATCATGTATTGCTAAACTCTCAATTCTGTTTCATTGATTTGTGTAAGATCTTTAAATAATACCAAATTTTATTGCTTTCTGTAGCATTGGAGTTTCAATATTGGTTATAGCACATCTTCCATATTTCTTTCTTTTTTTAACAAAACAATCTTGGCTATTTTTGTTCCTTTGTATTTCTGTATAAGTTTTAGGTTCACTTTGCCAATTTTTATAATAAGTGCCTCCTGAACTTTTTATAGAAATTACATTAAATCTATAGATATATTTGCAGAGAAATACCCTCTTGACAATAATGAGTGTTCTATTCCATGACCCTGGAATATCTCTGCATTTATTTTGATATTATGTAATAGGTCTTAGTAACAGGTTTTAGTGTATAAATCTGTATTTCTTTTTGTAATTGCATTCTTAGATATGTTATAGTTTTTTGGAATTGAAATGGGAGTTTTTAAAATTTTATTTTCCACATTTTATATACAAATTTGAGAATGCACATTTGTTTTTTAAGTTCATATGGAACATTCTTCAAGATGTATAACAAAATAGGCTACAAAAGAAACCTCAAAAATCCAAAGAGATTGAAATTTTACCAGCCGTTTTTTCCTGTTCACAATGGTATAAAACTAGAAATCAACTATAGAAAGAAAACTGGAAAAAAACAAATATATGTGGAGACTAAACAGCATTCTACTAAACAACCAATGGATCAAAAAGATAAATAGATCATACATAGCTCAACAGGCCTGTCTCAAGGAACAAACAAACAAAAATCCTACATAAACTACCCAATTATACACCTAAAGAAACTAGAGAAAAAGAACAAAGTAAAGAGAAAGAAGAAAATAGTTAAGATTAGAGTAAAAATGAACAAATGAGAACTTAAAAAATAAAAAGAATTAAAAGCTGGTTCTTTGAGAAGATAAGACTGATAAACATTTAGCTAAACTCTGTAAGAAAAAAAAAGAGGTGAGAAAATGGACACAACTATATTTGAACAACAATAAAAATGCAAAAAAAAAGAGAACTTACAACTAACACCACAGGAGTATAAAAAAATATCAAAGAACACTGGAAACAATTATGTGTGATCAAATCTGGCAATCTAGAGGAAACAGATACATTTCCAAAGGTACATAACCTTCCATGGCAACAAGGAAGAAATAAAAAATATTATGAAGACTGACTTTTAGCAACTAAACTGAAGCAGTAATTAAAAGACTCCCAACAAATAAAAGTCCAGGACAAGATGAGTTTTACCAAACATTTAATAAATTAATTATTGTCTTCCTTAAACTATTTCAAAAAAATGAAGAGAAAGACACAACTTCCAAACTCATTTTATGAATTCAGCATTACCTTGATAACAAAAACAAAGACATTATGAAAATGTAAAAAAAATTATGGGCCAATATATTTGCTAAACATGGATGCAGAAACTATCAACAAAATGTTAGCAAACTGGATTCAGCAATATATCAAAAGGGTTGTATACCATGACCAACTGGGATTCATCCTATGGGTACAAGAAGAGTTGAACAACTGCAATAAATCAATGTAATACATGATAAGAACACAATTAAGCGTTAAAATTATGCAATCATCTCAATAGATATACAAAAATTTCAGAGAAAATGTAAGACCCTTTTATGATAAAAACTCTCAGCAAAGTGGATATAGAAGGAACATTCTCAACACAACAAAGGCTGTATATGACAAACCCGCAATTAATATCATACTTTCATACTTAATAGTGAAAAGCTGAAAGCTCTTCTTCTTAGATCAGTGACAAGACAAGGATTCCTCCATCCCTACTTCTATCTAACATAGTATTAGAAGTTCTAAACACAGCAATTATATGGGAAGAAAGAATAAAAGGCCTTCAAATAGTAAAGGGAGCAGTAAAGCTCTTGTTCTTTGCACATGTCATGACACTATACAGAAAACCCTAAAAGCACTGCAGTAAAAATGTATTAGAAGTAATAAATAAATTTAGTACAATTTCAGGATATAGAAGCAATATACAGAAATCTTATACATGTCTATGCACCAGTAATGAATGACCTGAATGAGAAATCAAGACAACAATATTTTTTACAATTGCATCAAAACATAGAATTTCTAAGAATAAATTTAACCCAAGAGGTAAAAGACATGTACTCTGAAAATATAAGACACCAAAAAAGATATGAAAGGTTACAACTTGCTTATTATGACTGAAATATTTATATTGGTAAAACATTCTCACTGCCTGAAACAATAGATTAAATGCAATTCCTATTAAAGTATCAGTGGCATTGTCCCTGGCAATTTAGTTCCATTTGTCAGAGTGTGTTGCCTGCATTCCAAGTTAATAGTTCCATCCCAGGTCAGACCACATTCAAGAAGCAGCAAATGGATGCATGGATAGGGGGAACAATAATGTGATGTTTCTCTCCCTCTAAAATAAATAAATAAATATATTTTTTAAAAAGTACCACTGGCATTCTTTTCAGAAATAGAACAACTAATTCAACAGTTTCTATGGAACCACAGAAAGACTCACAGAAATATTTAGAAAGATATCTTGAGAAACAACAAAGAAGGCAGTATCATACTCCTTGAATATCAAATTGTAGTACAAATATTAAATAACAAAAACAGTATGGTATTGGCATAAAAACAGATGTATAAATCAATAGAATAGAATATATAGCCTGGAAATAAATCTTTACTCATATGGTCAATCAATCAATGGCAAATGAGGCAAGGATTTAAAATGGGGTAATGACAGTCTTTAATAAGTAATGTTTGCAAACAGGATAAACAATGCAAAACAATAAAATTGCATCACTTATGTCACTTATAAAAATAAACTTAAAATGAATTAAAAACTTAAATATAAGACCCTAAATATAAATTTCCTAGAGGAAAACATAGGCAGTTAACTCTTTGACATTGACAAAAGAAATATTTTGGATGTATCTTCTTGGATAAGGCAACAAAAGAAAAAATAAACACATGGGACTGCATTAAACTAAAAAGTATTTGTTCAACAAAGGAAGTGATCCATAAAAATGGAAAACAACTTACTGAATGAGAGAAGATATTTACAATGGTACATCTGATAAGGTGCTAAGAACCAAAATAATATAAGGAATTCAAACACATAATAAAAATGAATAATCTAATTTAAAAAGTGCAAAGAGACCTGAATAGACATTTCTCCAAAGAAAATATACAAATGGGAAACAGACTTGTGGAAAGATGCTCAACATTACGAATCATCAGGAAAATGCAAGTTAAAACCACAATGAGATATCACCTTGGACTTGTCAGAATGGCTATCCTCAATAAATCAACAAATAACACATGCTGGAGAGAATGTGGTGAAAAGGTAACCTTCATACATTTTTGGGGTTGTAACTTAGTGCTGCCACAATGGAAAACAGTATGAAGATACTTAAAAAATTGAAAATAGAGCTACCATATGACCCAGCAATTCCACTGCTGAGTATTTATCTTAAGAAAACAAAACACTAATTCAAAAAGATATTTGCACCCCTATGTTCATTGCCATATTACTAATAACCAAACATGGAAGCAACCTAGACATTCATCAACAGATGAATAAATAACTTTTTATTCACCAGTAAAAATATGGAACCTTGCCATTTGTGACTACATGAATAGACCTAGACTGTATCATACTGAGTAAAATAAATCACACAAAAAAGACAAATATTGTGTGATTTCACTTATATGTGTAATCCAAGAAAACAAAACAAATGAATAAACAAAACAAAACACAAAGAGATCCACTGATACAGAGAAACTGATTTAGTGAAAGGAAAGGGTGTGGGAGGTGGAAATAAAATAGGAAAAAATATATAGAATGATTAAACATTAAAAAATAAAAATAAATTATAAATTTTTATTTTGTAATGTCCAAAGTTATAGAGAGAAATTGTTGATCTTTTGACTTATTACCTTGTTAATATTTTAATATTTCTAATTGTTTTACTATAAGTATCATACAGTTTACTATATAAATTATTATATCATTTGCAAATGAAAATTGTTTATTTTTTCTTTCCAATCTGCATGCTTTTTTATGTTTATTTATATTTGGCCTTTGCAGTGGTTAAAACCACAGGTAAAATATTGTCTGTAAGTGACAAAAATTAATATTCTGACCTTTTATCCAATTTAAGAAGAAAACATTTATTCTTTCACCATTAAGTACAATAGTTTTTGTGTTTTTTTTTTTTTTAAGATAACCCCTCATCAGTTGAAAAGCTTCTATTCTATTCCTAGTTTGTTGAGAATTTTTTTTGTATGATGAACTGGTGTTGGTTTTGCATAAATCTGTATGACTTGAGATATTTATGTCGCTTTTTTTGGATCTTATCCTATCACTATAATTTAAATTAATACATCATCATCATTTTGTTAAACCAATCTTGCATTCCTGTGGAAATTTCACTTGATTGTGATGCATACCTTCTTTTTTTTGGTTCTTAAATTTGGTTTCTTTGTCTTCTTAATGTTTTCAATGGACTTTTGTGTCTATATTCAAGTAGAATATTGTTCATACTACTTTTTTCCCTGATACTTTTTTTCTGGCTTGGTATCACAGTGCCAAGCATGCAAAAATTAGTTGGGAAGTGTTCATTATTTTCTGAAAGATTTTGTCATGAATTCATATTGTTAATTCTTTAAATATTGCTGGAATTTACTATGAAGTCATTTTGGCAAAGCTTTTTTTTGCAGGGAGATTTTAATTACTAATTCTATTTTTTGTTATAAGTCTACTTAGATTTTCTATTTTTTAATAAATCATTTATCATAATTTGTGTCTTCTAGAAGGTTTTGTGCTTTAAGTTGTCTGATTTGTTGGCATAAACTTGTTTTTATTACCCTTGAGGTTCTTTTCACTTTCAGAATAAATCAGCAATGATATTTTTATTTCCTATTTTCAGTGACAGTATATATTTGTATTTTTTCATATTTTTAATGAAGCAACATTTGATTTCACTGATATTCTCTACTGTGTTCTCTTTTTTTGTATGTTTGCTTTTAATTTCCATTCTTTACTTTATTAGTGTTTTTCCTTCTGCTTGACTGGAATTTAGTTGAACTATTTTTGGTTTCTTAAAATAAAGGCTCATATTAAACACTTGTGAACATTTTTGATATAGCATTAAAAATGTAAATTTTTCTCTACATACTATTTTAGTGCATTCTGTAAATTTAATATATTTTCTTTTTCCTTTCATTCAATAAAAATATTTTGAAAATTCATTTGTGGAGGGAGGGAGAGTTAGGGGACTAAATGTAATGGAAAAAATACAATAAACACTAAACTTAAAAATAAAATTTACTTGTGATTTCTTTTAAAATTATTTTAATGTACACTTTTTTATATTTTAAAAAATATTTAAAAGATTTTATTTATTTATTTTTAGAGAGGGAAGGGAGGGAGAAAGAGAGAGAGAAACATCAATGTGTGGTTGCTGGGGGCTGTGGCCTGCAACCCAGGCATGTGCCCTGACTGGGAATCGAACCTGCGATGCTTTGGTTCGCAGCCAGCGCTCAGTCCACTGAGCTACACCAGCCAGGTATTTGTGATTTCTTTTGATACATGCATTATTATAACTGTATTTTTTAACTTCAAAGTACTTGTGATTTCCCAATTTTATTTTCATGATTCATCTCTACTTCTTTTTATTGCCATT
This sequence comes from Phyllostomus discolor, assembly GCF_004126475.2. Lineage (NCBI taxonomy): Eukaryota > Metazoa > Chordata > Mammalia > Chiroptera > Phyllostomidae > Phyllostomus > Phyllostomus discolor. The sequence goes on from NC_040909.2 coordinate 68,890,544, forward strand.
GAATGTAATTTACATGATAGTGTATTTGAAGATTTCAACAATGATTGTTTAATTTTCCAGTTCTCTTTTTAAATTTTGTCTTTTTGCTTCATATATTTTTGGACTCTTGTTAAGTATATATATTTCTTTTGTTTTATGTATAATATATAATGATAAATTTATCATTATGAAATTTATGTCTTTTCTCTCATGATTTTTATCTTAAAGTCTACATTGTCTGATCTTAATAAAAGAAACCCAGCTTTCTGAGAACTACCATTTGCCTGGTATATGACCTGCCATCTTCTCATTTTCAATCTATGTGCTTGAATTGAAGATTTGCTTCCTGTTGACAACATGTAGTTGCATCTCAACTTTCATCAGGATTAACATAATCTGTCTCTTGAATACAACATTTAGTTCATTTGGATTTTATGTTATGTCATTAATGACCTTATTTCTATTTAGCTTCTCTGTTTTCCTCTTCTTCTTCCTAATGTGGTATATTAATTCCTGTGTTTTCATTTTTACTTCATTATTTTGTTTTTTCTTAGTGTTTATCTAAAGTAAAGGTTGGCATAACTTTTTTGTAAAGGATCACATAATAAATATTTTTCACTAGGTAGACCATAATTTCTTTGTTGAAATTGATCAACTCTGTCATTTTACTGTGAAAGCAGCCACAGTCAATATGTTAATGCAGAAGCTTGGCTGTTTTCCAATAAAAAATTAAGTATAAGATAGAAGGTAGGCCAGGTTTAGTCTATAGGTCCACATTTACTTACCCTCTCACATTCTAGCAAATACACTGTGCATATTAACTTGTTACACCCCTTTTTAAACACCCAGCAGATTAACTTGTTACACCCCTTTTTAAACACCCAGCAGAAACACAATAGTTTAATCATAAAATACAGAGGTTTTGCTATAATATAGTCTCCCGGTCTCTGCTATGCACACCCACTGACTCATCTCAATTAAGGATATAATGACAATTTAAGGCCCTTCGACTTCCAAGGCTATTTGACCTTCCATAGTTCTCTGTTAAAACCCATGCTATTCTTACAGTCCATTTTTGCCCCAAATATAACCTAAATCTGAGGCTAATAGAGCCACTGATGTTTTTTCAGTTGCCAACAAGATTGCCAATTTAACTGACAATGCTTTAGAACATGTGAGATAGACCTTTTTCCATTGTTGTGAAGCTGCTAGTTTCCATAGCCTGGCCCACCATGATTACACTTTTATGCCACCCAGACTGGGGGAGTCTTGGGATTACCTGAGCAAAAGAGTGACAGACTGGTAAAATTTTTCACTATACTTAGCTGAAGGTCAGTAGTTTCCATGAATAAATAAAAGACTTTTCAATTATTAAATAATGTTGGGCAAATTCCAGAGTTCTAAAATAGTTAATTTTGATCATTTGTCCAGTATTATAGTTGATTTTTAAATGTGTCTATTCATGACAAAAGTCATAAAAATAACTTTATATACATGCTTATTTAGAAAGTTAAAGGCACTTGGACTTCTTTTAAATTCATTGTTCAATAATTAAAGTCAATTATATACCTAAAAATTATTCTGTGAAGGCTACAACTAATCAAACACAGCAAATATAATCAAAGCCTTTTAATGAAAGAAAAGGCTTAAAATAAAAGATGGATAAGGCAATTGGAAACCTGTACTGGCTTGATTTCCAATGTACAAATTCAAACCCTAAATTGGTGAATTTTATATAAAGCAACAAATTCGTTCAATAGTGCATAATGCATCTGTTGTGAGATTATATAAACTACTTTAAATGTTTACCCGATAGTTAATATTTACTTATTGTCCTAACACAAACATATATTCTGATTTCTTAGGAAATATTAACTGCCAAAATGAGTAAACCATGTTTGGTTTTAGTCTTCATTTGTTTAATGCATCACTCTTTTTAAACACTCAGTCAATAATTTTGCATTTATTATTATTATTATTATTATTATTTTGGTTTTGCCAATAATATTACAGGATTTATTAATCTACAATTGCTAGAAAAACCAGTAGAAGCACACTAATTCAATGCCTTCTTGGCTATTCTCAATATGTTGATGTAACTTTTATCCATAACCACTTTAAATTCTAAGTGTCTAATACTTACAGCTTTAAATACACAAATTATTCTATGTATATACTCATTCTAAATTGGGTGTATACTCCAGTAAAAACCTCTTACAAAACCATTCCTATCTTTAATATTAGATGGTTCATTTGTAAAAAAAAAAATGTGATGAATATTGTGCAAAATCTTTAAATATACTATAATTTTGTTCTTCCAAAATCTAGATGATCAAAATCTACATAACTTGGGATAGTTATATGTAAATTCTTGCTTTAATTATTTAATGACTCAAATGAGAGTAACCTTTTCTGCCATATTGCCTAAAATTACTACTTATGAGTATGATTTTGTTATGTTTTGATTATAATTGTGAACATGTTTATAATTTTTATATGAATTAGCAAAAGTACACTCTCAAGTTAGATGATGACATAGCAGGAAACCACTACGCAACATCTTCTTCAAGTATTCCCAACTTTTACTCTTAAAAGTAACTCATTTCATTATTAAAATTATACATAATTTTTAGAATATTAATCACTTTAAATGTATATAAATCAAAGGAAGTAATTAATAATTCCACAATCTGAGCGCTGTTTTTAATATTAAAATCTATCAGTTGCTGATAATATCATTTATTTCTTAGTAGCTATAGCTACACTCTCCTTTTCAACTTTAACAATTTATAAAATAACTTTTTATTTTTTCCTCTATACTATATATTTATTATCAAAATGTTTGAGCACTGTTATAGGCACTTGTGAGGCAGTGCTGGATAACTCAAACAAAATCTTTTTCTCATTTAGTTTATATTATTCTGGTGAGCTTAAAAGCTAAAGGATTCAAAGGCCAGAGACAAGGCTCCATGTATAGTATAATCAGCAACTCGGTAATATTTTCAAATCCTCAGGTTCTTTTTATTTTTCTTCTCTATTCCTCTTAGTGTTTAATTCATTCTTAGACTGGTTCCATGATCACATTATGCAGACAATCTATACTCAGTCTGTACTAAATGCCTCCTGTTCTTATTCAGCAAGAGATAAAGCAAACTTAACCCCTGAGCTTGCTATATAAATTATTCTCTGTGTCAGTGTCAGCTAGAGAAATAGGAAATAACTGAAGAAAGACAAGTTTGGAAGGTAATGTCATGGATTTTGTTCAAAGAGTCTAAGTTACTTCAGGGAGTTATGTGTAGGACCCAAGTGGGTTGCAATCCTGTGAGTCAACTGAGAATTTTCATGAACAGAGACAAGGATTTTTCTGTTCTTTGAATAAGTCATTAAAATGTGGACTTGGTGACAACCATTAGAAGAAACAAAAACCCTTTATTAAAAACACCCTATTACATATTTTATTAAATTGTAAAGACCTAAGACATAGGTTTTAATGCAGTAATGATTACTTTTTAGGTAATTGTACTAGTGGAATAAAGGAAAAGGGACTCATGAACGTGGACAGCAGTGTGGGGATTGCTGGGGGAGGGGGGTTTAATGGGACTACATGGTAATGGAAAAATACAACAAAGATAAAAATAAAAAAATAGAAATAAGCAGTGTTTTAAAATACTTTTTTATAGATAAGTATGTTCTGTGATGTTCTAATATTTTAAGGAAGGATCACTGTTCTTTAATTTGTTCCACAAATAGGGTAGTTCAAGGTCCTGTGAGGATTGAGCACCTTTTGTCTGGTGGTATTACACCATTATATTCCAGATATTTTTTGTGAAATAAGTGAGAGATTGGCATGTTTAGTTTTTTTTCACAGTTGGCCTCTATTATTAAAGTTCTGTGAGCAAGATATGTTTCAACAAGTCTCAGGAATGCCTGAGCTGTTTTCACTTTTTGTTGTTGTTGCTGTCATTGATATAATATTTTTCTCAGTTACTATGATCTCCTGGGGATTTGGGCTTCCTCTGAAAGGGTCAGATTTGTCTTTGATTATAACAAGACTACTGCTCAAGTCTCCTAGAATTTTACATCTAAAATAGAGAATTTGCACTGTTGCAGACAGCCTGAAATTCTCAGGAACATAGTTTATCATTTTACCACGTCATGTAGAAATGTCTTCTTTCAATAATTTCATTAATCTTTATATGTTATAAAAGTAGTATTAAAAATGTTGTCTTCTATTATTTATCTTTTATTTCATTTTCTTTTTGCTTCTAAAATATTTTAGGTTCTTTCATATGAGAATATTGTTATGGAACCATAGCATGTAATAGTTTATGGATATATTCTATTTAGCTCTGTAAGCATTGCTGATGTAAATATAAACTTGATAATCTTTCTTATTGCAAAATATGTGCACACTATTCCTTGTTAAACTAAAATGCAAATTACTGAACAGACAATTATGGAGAGTCATCTTATACTTAAAAATAAAAAGTATTTCAGAAGATACAGATTTTACAACATCATAGGGATTGTATGATATCATAGTATGGCAATAAATCTTTTGCAACTAATAAATAAAAATTAAGTACAGTAAACTTGTGCCAGATAAATTGGTTAAACATCAACTAACACATTGTTATTCTTCTGTTTCTACTGCAAGACTGGTCAAAGGTAATTGACAGAAAATTTGGAATAAGCCAACTCATCAAAGAAATATATTTAAATACTCATAACCACTCAGGAACTTTCATTTTATTTTTGAACATGAAAATCAAAGATTTGAAACAGGGTGTCATATTTGCCTAAGTTTAGAACAATATCTTTCTACTACCTAGAATGCCCTAGTTTAGTTTTCTGCCTGATAAAATTCTTACTCATACTTTAAAAGCGAACAGAAATGCCACTTTGGGAAGTATTTTTAATTTTTCAGAACCTGACTTTTACTTGCTCTCTTTTGCTACTTACCAGGCAATAGTAATGCAACTATATCGTGGAACTTTCACAGTGGTTTACCTGTAGTGTGAAGCTGTGTTTCTCCTTAAATATTATAAGATTTTTAAGCCATGACTTTAGTTGTATTAATTTTATATATTATTCAAACTAGCAAGTGATAAAAGCAAGTCCTAAAATGGATTAAGCAGGAAAGGAATCAATTGGTTTGTAACTTGTAACCAAAAACAAAGATATAATACTGGTTCTTGGCTCATCTTAAATGAGGGTCTAAAGAGATATCACCAAGGTGTGGTTTCTTTCTCTATTTCTCACCTTTTTTCCCCAAGTTGGTTTCTACAATGTGTGATATAGACCCTTCCATCACGGCAAGAAGACGGTTTCAGTCTTACAACTTCACAAATCAGAGTGGTAGATTTTAAGAAGCTCAGTTTCAGAAACTCCTCTATAAGTCCTGAGATTTACCATATTTTTCCATGTATAAGGTGCACTTTGTGTATAATACCCACCCACATTTTTGGCCCAAACATTCAGGGAAAAAATCTTACATTTTAATTTTAATTAAATTATTTACTTATATTTAGATACTTGTTTTTGTAATATAAAATAATTTTATAATTTTTGTATTATAAAATAATTTAAAGGAGTTATACTTTTAATGCATAAGCATAAATAAAAGAAAACATTTATACAGATACAGAATCAATATCACCTATGTATAATGCACACCCTTATTTTTCCTTCAAACATTTTGGCAAAAATGTACAGTACTCTGAAATTAACAGCTTGGCTCAAAGTCTACCTCTTTAAGTAGGAAAAGTGAAAATAATGGTCTAACTGGGTCGTCTACTTCAGAGACACCTCCAGGTTATACTGAATCAGAGTAAGAAAGAGCTATGTGGTCCAAGAAAAAACAAGGGCTGTTGACAAAGGAGGTGCAATGATAGATACTAGGCAGAAAACAACTTAGTAAAAAGAACCATTTTATCTCTGTACACATTCACTGGTTAGAACTTCAAAGGTACAATGACACAGAGTTCATGAAAAATGAAATGCATTAAATGTAGGGAAAAACAGGTGAAAGAAGGATAGCATGAAAGCTCTACTAGAGTTAAAGCCAAATACAAGAAGACCCTCTCTAAAATTATGCTTGAGAGCTTTATTTACAAAGGACTAGTATTTTAAAAATGCTCAAAGTTGCCCTGGCTGGCATAGCTCAGTGGATTGAGCATGGTCTGTGAACCAGTATCGCAGGTTCGATTCCCAGTCAGGGCACATGCCTGGGTTGCAGGTCACGAACCCCAGAAACTGCACATTGATATTTCTCTCTCTCTCTCTCTCTCTCTCTCGCCCCCTCCCTCCTTTCCCTCTCTAAAAATAAATAAATAAAATCTTAAAAAATAAGAAATGAAAAGTGCTCATGTGAGCATTTATGGACTAAAAAATATTAAAGAATACCTTTAATTCTTCATTACTAAATGAAAACATTGGTATGGATAAACAAAGGAGTTGGTAATAAGAAGTATTTTCTTTTTTCTTAATTTGTGATTATAGAAAAAGTAGATTATATATTTTCTTACATATGTTTTACTTAAGATATTTTTATTTTCATTGAATATACACTGGCTGATAGGATCTCTGAAGAATGGTAGATGAGAAATCAAGCTATAAGGGTAGATCCATAGAAGTATAACAGATAACTAACTTTTTAAAATAATTTTTAAATTTCTTCATGGTCCCCAGAAGCTTCAGTATAATATTCATTAAAACAATTTAATTTGAGTAAATTATAGTATAAGAAGAACTCAGCAAACAGACACTATGGAACATAAAATCTGCCACATAAGACCTCTCAGTCTAGAAATAAAATTCTTTTCATTTTTCCTACTCTAAAGACCTTCTGTCTCATTTCCCTGTGTTTGACATTTAGTATAACATTTACATCATCTACACTTGTTCAGGAGTCATAAGTTGGAGTACATAGAAAACCCCAAAGAACAAGTATAACTATCATTATGACTAATGCCATTAGCAGACAGGTAATGGCAAACAGAATGGTTTATGAGTTCAATATCCTTGTGTAGGTATACTTACCTTGACAATGTCTTGGGATAGCTGCCTACGTGTGGTGTTGGCAGCTTCTAACCCTCACGTAATCTTTAATGTTGTAGACGGGAGCAGATGTCCATTTACATTTGGTGACTAATAAGGTCTCTTCCAATGAGGTTGAAAATTACCTTTTATTTGATGTGCTTGGACTGAGCATTGGACTGAAAGTGAAAAACTTCTTAAAAGAATTTCCATAGGCTGATGCATTAATCTGCTGGGGCTGTTATAAAAACATATCATAGGCTTGATGCCATAAGCAAGAGAAATTTATTTTGCACAGTTTGGTGGTTGGGAATTCCAACATCAAGCTGCTAATAGGTTTAGTTGTAGGCTTCTTCTCTTGGCTTGTAGGGAGTCTCCATCTTATTCTGTCCTCACATGATCTCTTCTTTGTGCATTGTAAGAGAGACAGGGAGACAGAGAAATTTCTAGTGCCTCTTCTTAAAAGGACACTAATCCTATCACAAGAGCTTCACATTCAAGACACCATATGACCCTAATAACCTTCCAAAGACCTCATTTTCAAATACCATCACATTGAATATTAGGGATTTAACATATGAAGTTTGGGGTAATATCACTCAGTCTATGGTAACAAGGACCTAAATTTTCTGAGAGTAGTAGAAATGTAGTCATAAAATATCAGTATGTCTGAAAATGTTGGGAATGTGAAACCATGGTTCTTTTGGCTTGGGTTCTGAGTGGGGCACATGATATTACTACTAAGGATATTCCCTATAGATTTGCCCTCACAGGATCCTGTGGTTTTAATTTATACTATCTCAATTGTAGATAAGTTTATATTTGAAATTTCTGCCAATTGTGTTATGGAGAAACTATACTCAACTCACATACACAAGTTTCTCAAGGTTAAGACCAACTGAAAATTCTTTCACATTTTCACATAATCAACAATTACAGACTACAGCAGGAAACAAACTTATTAAAGCTCAGATAAAAACATAAACATAAAACAATGCTGTATGTCAAGAATTTCACCTTATGGCCTCTGGCAACCACCTTTCTACTCTCTATACCTGTGTGCTTGACTTGTATAGATTACACATATAAAAGAGATCATACAATATTTTTTTCTCTTTGGCTTATTTCACTGAGCATGTCCTCCAGGTTTATCAAAGTTGTCACATATCATTTTCTTAATTTTTATGGATGAATTAAAATCTATTGTGTGGATACACTGTATTTTATTTTCCATTCATCCATTAGCAGACACATTTTTTTTTCTGTGTCTTGGCTATTACTAATAATGCTGCTATCAATATAGGTGTGAAGATATCTCATTGAGATCCTGCTTTCATTTTCTTTGGCTTTAAAACTAAAAGTGACATTGTGGATCATATGGTAGTTTTACTTTTAATTTACAATAGAACCTCCATACTGCTTTTTGTATGTATGTGATGGCTGTACCAATATACATTCTCACCAACAGTGTATAAGGTTTTACTTTTCTGTGCATTCTAAGCAATGCTTATCTCTTGTCTTTTTAAAAAAAATAATAGCCACTTTAACAAGAGTGAGGTAATATTTAAGTGTGGTTTGATTATTATGTCCCTGATGGTTAGTGACATTGAGGGATTTTCATGTACTTCTTGGCCATTTCTATGTTGTTGTTTTTTTGGAAAAAAATATTTTATTCACATTCTTTGCCTATGCCCATTTTTAATTGTATTTTATTCTTTTGGCTATGGAGTTGTATAAGTCCCTAATATATTTTGGATGTTTGGATATTCGGGTATCCTTTGTCAGATCTATGTTTGGAAATATTTTCTCCCATTCTGTGGGTTGCCTTTTAACTTTTCCTTTTTGGGGCAGACTCTTTCTTTGAAGTAGTCCTTGTTTTGTTTTGTTTGTTTTTTGGTTTTGGTTTTGTTGCCTGTGCTTTTGTTGTCAAATCCAAAAATCATTGTCATGACCAATGTCAAGGAGATTTCCCCCTATGTTTTCTTCATGAATTCAACACCTTCTGATCTTACATGTAGCTTTGATCTATTTTAATTCTGTTGACTGTGGATATCCAGTTTTCCTATCATCATATATTGAGGAGACTGTCCTTTTCTTATTGTGTATTGTTGGCACCCATTTTAGGATTAGTTGACTATTATTTAATGTTGGAGAAAATGGGAAAATGTTGGTCAAAGCTACAAATTTCAGTTATAAGGTGAAGTCTATAGAAATAAGGTTCAGCAAGCTGACTATGGTTAATAATACTGTATTGTATATTTGAAATGTAGTAAGAAGAGTAGGACTTCATGTTTTCACCACAAATAAAAATAGTATATAAGGTGATATATTAATTAGTTTGATTATGAAAATAATTTTACAATGTAGATATATTAAAATTTCAGATTTAGAGATAGCAATTATTAAGAAAGATAAATGAAATGTCTAAAATAACACATGGTAGATTCCAGACTACCAAAAAAAGAGAGAAATATTTGAGGTACTTCCAGCCAAGATGGAGGCATAGGTAGATACAATTTGTGCTACATAGGTAGCACAACCAAAAGAAGGGCAACAACACATCTAAAAACAAAAAATAACCAGAACTGCCAGAAAATTGAACTGTATGGAAGTCTGACAACCAAGCAATTAAAGAAGCAACATTCATCCAGACTGGTAGGAGGGTTAGAGACGGGCAGCTGGGGTGGAGAGGACTCCAGGCAAGGCAGCAGCTGGTGATGCAGGTTGTCTCACATTTGCATGCAGGCAAACTGGGAGGGACAACTAGGGAGTGAGACAGACTACACAACCCAGGGTTATAGCATGGGGAAATAAAGCCTCAAAATCTCTGACTGAAAAAACCTGTAGGAGTTGAGGTGGCAAGGGAAACTCCCAGCCTCATGGGAGAGTTCACTGGAGAGATTTCCAGGGTCCTAGAACATACACAAAACTACCCACCTGGGAATCAGCATTAGAAAGGCCCAATTTGCTTGTGGGTAGTGAAGGAGTGACTGAAAACCAGCTGAGAGCCCAATGAGAGGCATTGTCCCCTCTCATACCCTTCCCCCACATACAACACCACAATGCAGTGATGTGGGTTGTCCCCTGCCAATACCTAAGGCTCCACCCCTTACTATATAACAGGTGCACTGAGACAAAAATATATGGCCCAAATGAAAGAGATCAAAGCTCTGGAAGAAATACAACTAAGGGACAAAGAGATACCCAGTTTATAAGATGCAGAGTTCAAAACACTGGTAATCAGGATGCTCACATAAATGGTTGAGTATGGTCACAATATAGAAGAAAAAGTGAAAGCTATGAAAAGTGAAATAAAGGAAAATGTACAGGGAACCAACAGTAAAGAGAAGGAAATAGGGACTCAGATCAATGGTTTAGAGCAGAAGGCAGACATAAATACTCAATCAGAGAGAAATGAACAAACAAGAATTCAAAAAACCGAGGAGAGGCTTAGGAACCTCCAGGACAACTTTAAATGTTCCAATGTCCAAAATGTAGGGATGCCAAAAGAAGAAGAGGAAGAGCAAGAAATCGAAAACTTATTTGAAAATATAATGAAAGAGAACTTGCCCAATCTGGAAAAGGAAATAGACTTTCAGGAAGTCCAGGAAACTCAGAGAGTCCCAAAGAAGTTGGACCCAAGGAAGAACACACCAAGACACATAATAATTACATTACCCAAGATTAAAGATAAGGAGATAATCTTAAAGGCAGCAAGAGAAAAGGAGACAGTTACCTACAAAGGAGTTCCCATTAGACAATCAGCTGATTTCTCAAAAGAAACTTTGCAGGCAAGAAGAGGCTGGAAAGAAGTATTCCAAGTCATGAAAGGCAAGGACCTACATCCCAGATTGCTCTATCCAGCAAAGCTTTCATTTAGAATGGAAGGGCAGATAAAGTGCTTCCCAGATAAGGTCAAGTTAAAGGAGTTCATCAACACCAAGCCCTTATTATATGAGATGTCAAAGGGACTTATCTAAGAAAAAAAGATCAAAACTATGAACATTAAAGTGACAACAAACTCACAACTATCAACAACCGAACCTAAAAAAACAAAAACAAAAACAAACTAAATAACTGGATCAGGAACAGAATCACAGAAATAGAGATACATGGAAGGTTATCAGTGGGTAGGGGAGTAGGGAGAATGGGGGAAAAGATATAAATAAGATATAAAAAAGAAATAAAGATCATAAATGGTAGGTACAGAATAGCCAGGGGGAGGTTAAGTACAGTATAGAAAATGAAGAAGCCAAAGAACTTATATGTATGCCTAATGTACATGAACTAAGGTGAGGGAATAATGGTGGGAGGGGTAGTACAGGGCAGAGGGGAATAAAGGGGAGAAAAAATGGGATGGCTTTAATAGCATAATCTATAAAATATATTTTAAGAATCTAAAAAAAAGAAAAAAGAAAAGAGAAATATTTATAAGTAGCCAGAGGAAAAGAGATCATACATTTTGTAACCATGATAATGGAAACCAGAAGCCGAAAGTAATACCTTAAAATTTGAAGAGAAAGTAAATATTTATTTAACTGTTCTGAGTACACAGTTTAATGTATAAAAATGATGAAATTAAGAAAGTTTTATTGTAAAATTATCAAATTTTACCACTTAGAAATGATCAACAAATGAATTTATAAAATATATACTTGAGGGTAAATAAAATATTCCTACAAACAATTTGAGATTCAGAGACTAATTCTGAATAAAAGAATCAAATATTTGAATAAATCTGTGTATGCACTGACAACATAAAACAACACTAATTATTGGAGGTTAAGAAAACAAGGGAGATCTAAGGTATTGTGTAACAATATAACCTAAATAGAGGGGTGATGGCTTCAATCAACATTAAAAGTCTTTGTATTATTTGGAAAGATTACAAAGATATTTATTCACATTAAATTTAAAATTTTGTTATGCTTTCTTAATTTAATGTAACCCTAGAAAGGTATAAAAATAAGTTTTGTTTTCTGGAACAAATTAGAATAAAAGCAACATGTTTAATAAAAAAGAGGGGAAACTTACAGAAAAAGCAAAACAAATAAGATAATACAAAGTTTCTATTGGATATATTTAGTCAACCCTTTTTTTAATGAAAGCATACACTTCCTAAGCAAATATCAAAAACTTATTATGTAGTTCTTAAGTATTCACATGTCTCATGTAAACTGAAAGAGATCTATGAGAATTATAAATGAATATGTTTACAATAGTGTTTGCCTCCAGAGTAAAGGCTAGCAAAATCATCAGGTAGATATTTAGGAAGAACAACTGCATCAGTAAGTTTTACATTTTGATCTGGAAAATAGGCTCTTGGATATTTCATGTATCATCATCATCATCATCATCATCAAAATGTGTTTGCCTCATCCCAAAATCCACAAAAGCTGCAACAATTCCAGCATTAACTCAAAATCTAAAATTTCACCTTCAAAAGACCCAAGTCTTATCATCTGAAGAATTTAAATGAGTTATGAATGAATTTCAGGGATGATTTATTTTGGGGAAAATCCTGTCCCATCTGGGAACCTGTAAAAATAAAAAGCAAGTTATCTGCTCCCAAAATACAATGGCAGGATAGATATAGGATAGATATTCCCATTCTAAAAATGGACATTGGAAGGAAAAATAAGGACATGTGATACAAAGCAAGTCCAAAGCTCAGAATGGCAAATTCCATTTAATTTCAAGACTAAACTAATTCTCTGAGGCTTGATATTCTGTCCTCTAGGTCTTTTAGGCTGGTAGCTATGCCCTTTTAGCTTGAAATGATCTTGTTGGGTCAGGCCTCTGCACCTGTGGCTTTGCTCTTAGATTCATTTCATTCTTCCTTCGTTTTGTCTCATCTGTCTCTTTCGGGCCATGCTGGCAGTGTTTCTTCTGAAAGTATAAAATCCTCAAAATCCTGTTGGTGTTCTCTACAATTCATGGAGTTCAGGCTATCAGATGAGGTCCAGCACAGGTCATTTCTTGATACCTGTACCTCTATGCCTCACTTTGAAGGTGCTTGATTGGAGCCAGAAGTCAGGCATCTGACCTCTTTTGTAAACAGTTGTCCAGCCACACCCTTGGCTCTTTCTCCAGAGTAAACTATTTGGATAGGCTGAAAACCGTCCAAACCATCAAGTACTAGGTCTTTTTTGCTTTACAATTACTTTGTAAATTTATCTTTTATTTTTCAAATTCTATTATGAACAATAAAGAAAATCAGTCTGTACCTTTCGCACTTGCTTAGACAGCTCCTCAGCTAAAAGTGCAAATTCATGATTTACAAGCTCTATTTTCCATTCAACTCTAGAAAGTATTTCAGTCATGTTTCCCAACACATGATAACAAGAATTGCTTTTTCTTTACTGTACAATAACATAGTTTTCTTTTCCTTCTAATCCCTCAATGTCCATATTTGTAACAATAGTCTCTTTAAAACAATTCAGACTTTTTCTATTAAGCACCTCAAAATTCTCCCAAACTCTACCAACTAGCCAATTCCAAAACAACTTCCATTGTTTAACTTACTTGTTGAAGCAGGACCACACTTTCCAGTACCAAAATCTGTATTATTGGTGGCTTAAACCAACCAGAACTGTATTCTTTCAAAGTACTGGAGACTATAAAACCAAGATCAATGTGTCAGCAGGGTCAAATTCCTTTTGAGGCTCCAGGTGGTAAAATCTTTCCTCACCCCTTCCCGCCTTCTTGTGGTGGCTGTCAACCTTTGTCATTGCTTGGCTTGCAGGTGAATCACTACAATTTCCACCACTATTATCACAGAGTGTTCTCCCTGTGCAACGCTTCTCTTCTTAAGATAATCAGTCATACTGAATGAGGGTCCTCTCTATTGCAGTATGACTTTATCTTAACTAATTATGTCTTCAATAACCTAATTTCCAGACAAGGTCTTATTTTGAAGTACTGTGGCTAAGATTTTGCCATATGTTTCTGGAGGACACAGTTCAATCCATAAAAAGGAGCCTAAATATAATTAACAAAGAGAGTGATGAAAGCAGAGAAAAAGGACAATTATTTCAAACTGGAATGCATAGAAAGACTATACATTATAGAATAGGACTTACATGACTTTTGTTCATCAAAATAAAAGAAATAGGTGTTTTTCCAGGGTTATATGCAATATATAAATCTCAACATGTGCTGATGATGGTGGATTAATAACAGGCTATCTCTCAGAGGAGATAATATTCTTTAAGTGTTGGGAACATGTGAGGTCATTCTGGTGGTTATTATAATATAGTTATAGTTGAGCCATTAACAGTGAACAAACCACCCACAGGTTAATCAGATATTAATGGGTAATTAGAGAAGTGAGAACAGAATCCTGGACAATACCAACATCTACAGAAAGAATACAGAAACAGAAGCTTTCAAATGGGACATAGAATATAAGATGTGATAATAAGAGGGAGAATGGCAGTGTTAATGAGGAGGACTGGGTCAAATGTAAACTGCTACAAAGAGATTAGGCAAGGGAAGGACATGAAAATATCCACTGAGTTTTGTAAACAGGCTCTTATGACCAATGGAAAAGCTCTTTCCATGGAATTTTTGGGAAATTCAATCAGCATTGAAGCATCTTTGCTGTGATGGGAAAGAGAGATATGGGTGGTTGAATGCATTCCTTTTTTATATTTTAAAAATGAGAAACAATAAGGTATTTGTTTTACTTAAGGAGAAAAATAGTTGAAAGATTAAGTATAGTGGAAAAAGAGGAAATACTTGAATAACTTATGGAATGTGGTTCCTAGAAAACTGAGGTTCAGAGCATAGATGGAGAGGTTCACTTGGACGGGAGACTAGAATGATTCAAACTTACTGTAAAAAAGCATCCAGATGATTATATTTGCTCAGTGCTTATGAAAGTAATTTCAGCCCTCTTTCATGTTCTTTACAATTAATAAATGCTCAACAAATAGAAACTATGGAATAGATCTCATCTTAAATTGCTTGTTTTTGTGACCCCAGTGAGAAACATCTGCACAGGTCAAATTATGCAGTTGAATAGTCAGCCTGGAGTTTAAGAAAAATTAAGCTTTTTCAAAGTGTTTTCATTATCACAAGAAACCTGTTGATGGGTATACATATTCTCATTTGTTAAACTTTAATAGTCTTTAATAACTTTTATTGGCTTTCTTTATAATGCTCCTATTAAGTGTGTGTACACACACACACACACACACACACACGGTCCAATCCAAATACATCCCCTATTTATTACAAAATCTTTTATTAAAAAATCACAAGCATGCAATTCTGTAACATAACAATATCACACTCAAGCACACCATATGACATTCTAGGTGAAATGTTCAAATTAAAACTATAAATTATCACACCACATTATGGCCATACCACCACACTCAAGCAGGTATTACTTCTGCTGGACCTTGTATAAAAAAAGATGGAACATTTGAAGAAGTCTTTATATTCTATTAAAATTAGAACTATCTCAAAATCACTAATTATCCTTTATTGTAAAGCACAATAATTACTTTCCAGATATTTTAATTATTTAACATGTTTTCTCTTTAAATCATTTGATTAAAGAAATAATCTCTTTAACCATAGATCCTACTACTCTGGTCAGTCTTTATTTCTTTCCTAACTTTCATTATAAGTATTTCACAACTGTTTCTTGTTTTGTTTTGTTTTTGCCTACGTTTTCCAAGGTTAGGACTTTTTGGAGTTATTATAACTTCCTTTTGCACTATAACCTGCATATTCTGTAGGGTTACCCCATGAGTTTTATACAATTCCAATTAATCTCTCTCCCTCCTTTCCATTTTCCTTGTCTCTTCTCCTTCATTTTCCTTTCTTGGCACTACTCCCATTAAACTCCACATCAAAATTTCTATTTGTTCAATGGAGCATAGATTTGATGTTTGTCAAATACGTTTTTTAGGTCTAAGCTCTGAGGGGCACAGAGATGAAGTTTATCCCTGTGCTCAAGGAGCTGATCTTAACTGGACTACAAATTAGCCCCATGGTGAAGTTAGAAGTTGTAGTCAGTGCTTATACCTCCCTCAATGAGGAAGAGGTCAAGAGATTTTTTTACAACTGACACTTTTGAACTGCTTATTGAATATGAGTAGGTTTCACCAAGAAGACAAGGGCACAAAGCATTTGGGGTCCCACAATATTTTTGGAAAGAGATATGTGGAGAGCAACATACATTACAACACATTTAAGGAATAAAAGAAATGCTTCAGAATGACTTTGGCTTGTAGGTATCCATGGAATACCTTCCAAGATATTCTAAAAAATAGAAACATCACATCCTACACAGTATTAATGTGCTGTAGTTAGAAACCCTCCCAGGCAGTGTGGGGGATGAAGAGTTTTAGGATAAAACTGAAAGTGAGTTGAGTTTGAAGGCTATTGCCTTTAAATGGGAGCACAGATTAAGATACCATATTTTTTGGACCATAAGATGCACCTAGGTTTCAGAGTAGGAAAAAAATTTTTGAAGCAAAAAATGTGGTAAAATATTTAATAACATAAATAGCATAATGTTTCACCAATGTAAATGTAAACAGAACTCAAGAGCAGCATTAACAACCATTATTCCTCCCAAATTTGGGGAGGAGAAAAGTGTGTCTTGTAGCCCAAAAAATACCATAGTTTTTAATCAACCCACTCACCTTCACTATACTGCAAATGAAAATATTTGAGTCCCTCATCACTGCTAATTACAACTGCTGCCACTGCCTGTAGTCAGCTTGCCTCATTTCTTTGGCAAATGTTTGCATTGTGATTACCACGGTCCGTTAACTAATGTAGGTGTGGAAACATGGCAGTAAACAAAATAAGGACTCTGTACTTAAGAATTTCATCTTTTAGTGGTGGAGGACAGCAACTAATTAAGTAAATATGGAAATAGTATGTTAGAAATAATTACTACTATTGAGAATACAGAAAACAGGATGAGATGAAGTGCTCAGGGAAGGCCTCAGTGAGATACACACACACACACACACACACACACACACACACACGGGTTTTGTTTTCTTATTCATTCAGCAATCCTATTTCTTTTTACTGGGACATTTAAGCCATTTACATTTAAATTGATTATTAATAGGTATGCATTTATTGCCCTTTTATTTATTTTAACTATGTTTATCTGTTGTCTTTTTTTCTAACTTTTCCTCCTCTTCCTCCTCTTTTCCATCCATCCTCTCCTCCTCCTTCTTCTCCTTCTACTTTAAGTAAGCCCTTCAACATTTCTTATACTACTGCTTTGGTGGTAACAAATTCCTTTAGCCTTTTCTTATTTGTGAGGCTCTTTATTACTCCTTCAATTTTAAATGATATCCTTGTTGGATCATTGTTTCTCATCACTTTAAATATTTCTGGCTAATCTCCTTTGGCCTGAAATGTTTCTGTTGAAAAATCAGAGGACAGTCTTATGGGAGCTCCCTTGTATGTAATTAACAATCCTTCTCTTGTGGCTTTTAAGATTCTCTTTGTTTTTAACTTTACCATTTTAATTATGACATATCTAGGTGTGGGCCTTTATGGGTTCATCTTGTTTGTAACTCTATGTACTTCCTGGACTAGTGTGTCTTTTTCTTCTCTAGATTGCAGAAGTTTTCCATCATTATATCTTCAGATAGGTTCCCTATATGATTCCTATTTAATCCTCTAATTGTTCAACCTACTATTATTTTTCTCCCAGTACATTCTTCATTTTAAATATATTATTCTTCATTTCTTATTAGTCCATTATTGTAGTTTCTATGTCTTTTTTCATGCTGTTTATCACCTTTATTACCATTATTTAAACTATTTCATAATTGCTTGCCTCCATTTAACTTAGCTATTATTATGGATTGTTCTTTTTCATTTGACACACTAGTTCAGATGGATTTAATTGATGTATTTAGAACATTTCAATCCAAAGCAGCAGAATATACATTCTTTTCAAATGCACATGAAATATTTTCTAAAATAGACTACATGTTAGAACAAAAACAAGTCTTAATATATTTAACAAGTTTGAAATCATAGGAAGCACCTTCTCTGAACAGAGTGGTATGGAACTAGAAATCAATCATACATACACACACATACACAAAGAAAAAAAAACAAACCCTTAAAAAACACAAAAACACATGGAAGCTAAACACGTGTTATTAATCAATGAATGAGTTAAAATGAGATCAAAGAAGAAATCAAAAGATAGCTTGAAACAAATTAAAAATGAGGACACAATGCCCTCAAATCTACGGGACATAGCAGAAACAGCCCTAAGGGAGAAATCCATAGCTTTACCGGCCTACCTCAGGAAACAAGTAAATCTCAAATAAACAATATAACTTTACACTTAAATGAACTTATAAAAGAACAACAAACAAAGCTCAAAGTGAGTAGAAGGAAGGAAATAATAAAGATCAGAGCAGAATAAAATGAAACAGAATCCAAAGAAACAATACAAAAGAACAATGAAACCAAGAGCTACTTTTTTGGAAAGATAACAAGATGGACACACATTTAACCAGACTCATCAAGTAAAAAAGAGAGACAGCACTCAAATAAATAAAATCAGAAATGAAATAGGAGAAGTAACAACAGACCAATAGTTACTAACCAAATTGAATCACTAAACAAAAACTCCCAATACACAAAAGCCCTGGACCACATGGCTTTACATGTGAAATTTATGAAACTTTCAATGAAAAATTAATACCTTTCCTTCTCAAAATATTTCAAAAAATTAAAGAAGAGAGAAAGTTCTCATGTTACTTTTATGATATCAAAATACTCTGATTCTAAAATATGGAATTTATTTTATTTACCATTTATTCATAATTTTGATTATGTTTTAATGTTTCTTTTATCTTTAGGGTCCAGTTGCATAGGTATTAGGGTTGCTTACTAATATTCTGTGTCTCTTACTGCCTCATCCACTATGAATTTTATATCTTTATAAGATCAGTGTTCATCCATGAAATATGATTATAGAAGTAGGTTTTAATTTTAAGGATTTATTTATTTATTTTTAGAGAGCGGGGAAGGGAGGGAGAAAGAGAGAATGAGAAACATCAATGAGAGTGAAAAACATCAATTGATTGCCTCTCACACCCCTTCCAAATGGGGACCGAACCCACAACCCATGTTTGTGCCCTGACCAGAAATCAAACCAGCAGCCTTTCACTTTGCAGGATGATGTCCAACCAACTGAGCCACACTAGCAGGGCTAGAAGTAGATTTTACACAATGCACATTTACAATACTTTATCTTTTCTTTAGTTTTTACTGAGCAACATTCCAGATAGTAGCTAATCAAAGCACAAATTCAAGAACACACATCTTTACTGTGATGCCCCTATACCATGAGCAAGAAAAAATTCATGTTTTATGTCAATGGGAGTTACTGGAAATGGTGTTTTGACCCAGAATACCCTTACCTATTCTAACTGATAAGGCTGGACTTAATATGACTTTTTTTGCAGGTATTTGTGTTCACCTCTTCTGGGTAACTAGGAACTTTAAAATATTAGCTTTGAGTTTTTAAGATAATACATATGGTGTGAATTGCAACTCCATATTCAGGTATTGTAGAATTATAGTTAGAAATTCTAAGGACACATTTTATTCTCCTCAATTTGCCATATCCAGAACTGTGACTGAGAAACTTATATTTAGTATCACCTGTAAAGGGAGTGGATTTTATTGACTTCACTGACTGTGCAAATTTTTTGCAGATATTCAGGCATTATTTTCAGGTCTTTGTTCAAAAAACTTTTTAAGGTAAACCTTAGGTGTTTTTGCTTTGCTCACATATATTGTGCATTAAAATCCTGGTTCTAGCCTAAGTGGCATTGGCATAAACCTGAGAAGCTAATGCCAGTTCAAGATCATACATGTCTGTTAAGTTGCACCTATTTACTATTTCTGTTTAAATAAACATATATCACTTAAATTGTATTTTTTCCAGCATTTTGATTGTGATATATGAAGAAGGGATTATCTGAATGATTTTGTCTACCTGTTAAAAGAAAACTCAACTGAGTTTTATGACTGGTATTATGAGCTGCATTTTCATCAATTAATATGTTCTGTGAGATGATATCTATTGAAACAAATTTATGAATTTAGTCTAAATATAAACAAATTTGCTTCCATATTCTCAAGTATATACATTCAGTTAGAAAGGTGACACTGATTTATTTTTGTTTGTTCTTTTGCTAATTTTTTCTCCTTTTAATTGATGTCTTGGATAATGCTTGCAATATATGTTTTGATGTTTTAATATTTATAGGTATAAAATATATAAAGATAAAATCATGCATTTATATTAAATTTTGCATATCAAATGCTATATTACTTGACACAACTGAAGTTTATGCTTTTATAATATACAAGCATTTTAAACAATTTTTTAATAATTATGCTCAGTTGTCTGCTTCATCCTTATGCTTACACATTTTTGCAAAAAAATGCTTTTTCCCATGCATTGCATAGCTACAATTTTTAAAAACCTGTATTAAGTAGAGTACACAAAATCAAGTTCATATTTAAGTGAACTCAAATAACTAATTATGTATATTTTATTTTTTCCAGCTCTATTGAGATATAATTGATATATAACATATAATAAGTTTAAAATGTACATGAATTTGAAATATTTATGTATGTCAAAACATTAACTGCAATAATGTTAGTTAACACATTCATCACCTTAGATATCACCTTTTTTATCTGTGTAGTCAGATACGATACAGTTTTGTTAAGCATAGTCATTAAGCATACATTATATCCCCAGAGCTTACCCACTTTAAAACTGGGTGTTTATACTTTTTTACTACTTTCAACCATTTCTTTCCTCTCCTAGTAACCAGTAATCTAATATCTGCTTCTATGATTTTATATTTTAAAACATCTTAGATTTCACATATGAGTGGGATTATACACATTTTGTCTTTTACTGTCTGACATTTTACTTAGCATAATGTCCTCTCTCTCTCTCTCTCTATATATATATGTATATGTATATATATATATGTGTGTGTGTATTCATTGCAGCATTATTTATAAGACAACCTAAGTGTCTGTCTATATATATATATATAGATAGATATCATGATATCTATATATATCATGTTATCTATAGTTATCTATATATATCATGTTATCAATAGATATCATGATATATATATATATAATGTTTTCTTTATCCATTCCTCTGTCAGTGGACACTTGGGTCGTCTTATAAATAGTGCTGTAATGCTGCAATGAACATGGAGGGGAAAGTATCTTTGACATAGTATTATAATTTTACTGTTTTCTTAGGATCTATACCAAAAAAGTAGAAATGTTAGATCATATGCTAGTTCCATTTTTAATTTTTTGGAGGTACTTCATACTGCTTTCCATAGTGCCTATATCAATTTACATTTCTACCAACAGTGAACAAGGGTTATCTCTTCTCCACATCTTACCAAAACTTTTTATTTTTGTTGTCTTTATGATAATAATTATTCTAACAGGTATGAGGTGTTATCTCTGATGGTTTTCCTTTGCATTTCCCTGAGGCTTAGTGTGGTTAAACACATTTTCATGTACCTGATGGCCATTTTGCTTGGCTTCTTATAAAAATTTAATTTCTTAAAATATTTAATTTTATTTATTTATTTTATGTATTTAATAATATTTCTAAATAATGTATTTATTAATGCATTAATTTATGCATTAATTAATTAATATTAATTAATGTATTTATTAATGCATTAATTATGTATTTATTAATATTTCTTAAAATATTTAATTTCTTTGCCCATTTTAAATTTGATGATGTTGGTGGTAATGATGATTTATTTTTTGCTACTAAGCTGTATGAGTTCTTTATGGTTTTTGGATATAAGTCTCTTATCAGATAGATGGTTTGCAAATATTTTCTTTCATTATATATGTTTCCTCTCTACTTTGGTTATTCTTTTGCAATGTAGAAACTATATAGCTTGATATAGTCCCACTTATTTATTTTTGCTTTTGCTATTTGTTTTTTTTGGTGCTTTGTCCAAAAAATTGTTGCATAGACAAGCATGATGGTGCTTTTCCTCTTATGTTTTCTACTAGGAATTTAATTAATTCAGGTCTTATATTTAAATTTTAAAGCCATTTTGAGTTTATTTTGGTGTGTGGTGTAAGTTGGTGGTCAAGTTTGATTTTTTTTTTTTTTTTTTTTTGCATATACTTGTCCAGATCTTCCAATACCATTTACTGAAGAGGTTATTTTTACTCTACTTTATATTCCTGTCCCCTTTGTCAAATATTAATTGACCATATTGACATGGGTTTATTTTGGGGCTCTCTATTCTATTCTATTGGTCTATGTGTCTGTTCTTATTCTAGTACTAGACTGTTTTGATTACCATGGCCTTGTAATATAGTTTGATATTAGGTACTGTGATCCCTCCTACTTTGTTCTTCTTTCTCAGAATTGCTGAGGCTGTTCAGGGCCATTTATAGTTCCATATAAATTTCTTAAATATTTGTTCTAGATCTGTGAAATACATCATTACTATTTTAATAAGGATTGTTTTGAATCTCTAGATTGCTTGGGGTAGTTTGGACATTTTAATGATGCTAATTCTTCTAATCCATAAACACAGTGTATGCTTCCATTTACTTGTGTTTTCCTTAATTTCTTTCTTCAGTGTTGTGTAGCTTTCTGAGAACATGTCATTTACCTTCTTTGTTAAGTTCATTCCTATTTTATTTTCTTGTTGCTATTGTAAATGGATGGAGAAAGACAAACACTATATGATTTTGCCTATAAGTGGAACCTAATCAACAAAACAAACAAGTAAGAAAAATAGAACCAGAGATGTGGAAATAAAGAACTGACAGTGACCAGAGGGGAAGAGGAAGGAGGGTAATGAGAGAAAGAAGAGGAAGGAGCAAGCCAAGGAACATGAAGAATGGACTCATGGGCATGGACAATAGGGAGTTACTTACTGTTGGAGTGGGGGCAGATGGTACAGGGGAGAGCAATGGGTAAAGAGGTGAGACAACTGTAACTGAACAACCATAAAGATAAAATAAAAAATGAAAATAATACTCATAGGCACAGGCAACACTATGGTGATTACCAGAAGGAAAGGGCAGAGGGGAAGTAGAAGAGATATAGAGGGAATAAATGGTGATGGAAGGAGACTTGACTTGGGGTGGTGAACACATAATACAATATATAGGTGATATACAATTGTACACCTGAAACCTATATAATTTTATTAATCAAAGTCACCCCAATAAAGTCAATTAAAATAAAATAAAAAGATGAAAAAAAATAAATTTTAAAACCATTTTGAGTTAATTTTTGTGAGTGTTATAAAATAGGGATTTAATTTTATTCTTTAAGATGTGAATACCCAGTTTCCCCAACACCATCTATCTAAAAGACTATTCCTCATTGAATATTCTTGGCTTACTTTCCAAATATTAGTTGATCATGTACATGTAAGTTTATTTCTGGGGTCTAGATTCAGTTGCACTAGTCTATGAGTCTGTTTCTATTCCATTGTCATGCTGCTTAGATTATTACAGATTTGTTCTGGAGTTTTAAATCAAGAAAAGTGATAATTTCAATTTTTTTAAATGATTACATTGGATATTCAAGTCCTTTTGTGGTGCCATTTAAGTTTTAGGATTGCTGTTTCTATATCTGTAAACAACATTTAAAACTTGATAAACATTGAATTTAATATATAAATGAATTTGGGTAAATGCTTATTTTTAAAATATTAATTGTTCTAAAACAGAAACACAGGGTGTCCTTCTATTTATTAGTGTTTTCATCATTTTTCTTTTCAACATATAATTTTCAGTCTACAAATCTTTTTTACTGTTTTGCTTAAATTTCTTCCTAAGTATTTTATATATTTTTCCTATTGTAAGTGATATTTTTTTCATTATTTTTATATAGTTTTTGTTAGTGTATGAAATACACTAATTTTTGTATGTTGATTATCCTGCAAGCTTATGGAATTTATTTATTTGTTCTTTTTTTCTAGAATCTTTAAGAACTTCTATATATAAGATTATGTCATCTGCAAACAGAGATAATTTGACTTCTTTCTTTCTGATCTGGATGACTTCCGATCTAATTTCTCTGGCTAAAACTTCTAGTATCATGTTGAGCAGGCAGTAAGAGTGCTTAATAGTAAGAGTGGGCTCCCTTTCTTTTCTCAATTTTAGATATTTTCACTGTTGAATATGATGGTTGAGGTGGGTTTGTCATATAAACTTTCTTATTTGAGGTGCCTTTTTCTGTACCCCACTTCTTGAGACATTTTTTCATGAAAGGGTGTTGAATTTTGATAAACTTAAAAAACTATTGATAAGACTATATGGTTTTTATCTTGCATTCTATTAATGTGGTGCATTACATTTATTGATATGTGTATGTTGCATCATCCTTATATCCTAGGGACAAATCCCAAATGATCACAGTGTATCACCTTTTTAATGTGTTGTTGAATTAGGTTTGCTTGAATCATGCTGTGAATTTTTACACCTATATTCATCAGGGATAAGTGCTGTTGATTATCTTTTGTTTTAGTGTCTTTAACTGGCCTTAGTATGAGGTAATGCTGGCTATACAATATGAGCTTTGAAGAGTTTCATATTCCTTAACTTTTAAAGAGAAGTTTGAGAAGGATTGGCATCAATCCTTTAAATGATTTGTTAATAAAATTCAGCCATGAGGAAAGTTGCTCCTGAGCCTGTATTTATTGTGAGGTTTTTGATTATTACTTCATTTTCCTTTGTCATTATTGGCCTGTTTATTTTTATTTTATCATGATGAATTCTTGGCAGATTGTATGTTTCTAAAACCATATGTGTTTATTTCAGGTTATACAATTGTTTGTATAATCATTCATAGTATTTTTTATGATCACATGTATATCTGTATTATATTTCTAGAAATTTATCTAGTTCCTTTATGTTATCTAATTTTTTGTGATTTTTGTAATAATTATTCTTAGTTGCCTTTTATAATTCTTTCGATTTCTATTTCTGTGATTGTTTTGTATTTTTAAAATGTAAGTTGTGATCTCTATTACTATTTTAGTTATAATTTTGCTTATTTTAGCTCCCTAGTTTTGCTTAATCTACATCGTCAATGTTTTATCTTTCTAAAACCCAACTTTTAGTTTTATTAATTGTTCATTGACTTTTAGTTTTTATTTTATTTATTTGTGCTATTATTTTTATTACTTCCTTCCTTCTGGTAACTTTGGGCTTAGTTCTTCTATTTCTAGTTTCTTGAGGTGTGAAGTTAGGATAATTACTTCTGTTGAGCAGTAAAATGTCTTTTACCCACTCTCACAACAGAATATGGTGAAACCATTGTATCCAAAGACAATTTTAGAAAATATACAAATCTCAGTATTTACATAACATGTATTTATCTCTTAATATGTTCATTTTAAAGGATGTCTCTAAGGAAAAAAACAGGTTTACTGAACTAATTCACAAATTGAAATTCTTTACTTAAATATAAATAGTTTTATTCAAGTTAATGTACCCATTTACCAATATTAAATACATTTTAGCATAGATTTTCATATTATATCTCAATAATGAAGGTCAAATATAACTAGCCATATTCTAAATGAATAACTTCAATGGTTTTTACCTCAACTCTAAAAATTATTTTGAACTTTAAATAATGGTAAGGGAGAATAACTAAAATAGAATCTGGTCATAAAGAGTTAATGGTCTGAGTTGACAGAGTAAAAAGTTAAGCAAAAACAAGTCTTCGGAACCAGCTGCTGCCAGGGTAATGTTGAGCCATACAACATTTATTTCAGTTACAGTGATGCTCCTGATTTTCAGTTCATACACCATGTACTTTCTCATGTCCACATATTTACTCTAATTTTTTGTTTGGAGAATAATCCCTGAATTTCCTAATTTGCAAAACATTAACCACTCTAAAAGAGCTTTCCTAAAACCCTAAGAGAAAACAATTTTATTTGCCCATGAATTCCCAGAGCTCCATGGTATTGGACTTCTATGTTACTTATTACTTTCTGGTTTGCACCATAGAAGGAAGGGTGGGCAAAAGAAGGTTTATAGCTGTTCATATGCAAAATAATACAATAATTAATAATAATAATACAAGAGTAAACTCTGTGTTTCATGTACTCATAACTGTAAACCTATTTTGGACCTCTTTTGTATATAAGATTTTTCTCTTCTATTTGCTTATAAGTTCATTTGGGTCTGAGTCCATTTGAGCAGTAGTCAAGATGGTATCCACAGAATTTGGAACGGTCAATGTGTGAGATCCTTTCAGTGAACACAAGAGGTCAAAGCTATATTTATGAGATTTATGCATTTAATTGCCTATTGCATGGTTTTTACATTTTCACCAATGGTGAAAAAACAATGGTGGGCTGAAACTGCTGGCACCTTAGCATGAACTAAAGACATAGCACTGAACCAGAAAGTAGTTGTGATATTCATTATTGTAACATATTCAGGATTTAAAAAAATGCCAATCATATCTAACACTGCCATGGACAAAGTATAAAAATATAATTTTATTAAATCTTCACCCTTGAGTACATATTATTTTAACATTCTGTGTGAAGAAATGGCAAGTATGCATAAAACTTCTGCAACATACCAAAGTACAACAGTCACCCCAAGAAAAAAATACTTGAGAGGATTCACTGAAGCATGGGTAGATTTTTTAAACTTTTTTACAATCTTTATTAGTATTTGAAAGTAGAATTGACAGATAAAATATAGTTATTCAGACTTTGGTATTTGGTAGAAATTTTCTCAAAAATGAATGGAGTTAATTAATTTAAAGAAAACCAGTGGCAGTATTGACTATCAATGATAAAATTCAAGCTTTTGACATAAAATTAGATTTGGAGAAACTTGTATACACTTCATCAACTTTATTCAAAGAATGTATCACACAATTACAATGCAGAAGCAAATAGAATGATTGGGTTGTTGTTTCTTAGGGTAAACATTAAAGAGATTTGCAAAAAAATATTAAAAAGTATAACAAAACACTATATTCAGTAATTTATTTTGCTATGAAAAATTTTTTAAGAATGTATTGTTTATGTTATTATGATTATGATATGACTTTTAAGTAAATTGTTTTTTAAAAGATTTTATGTATTTTTAGAGAGAGGGGAAGAAAGGGAGAGAAACATCAGTGTGTGTTTGCCTCTGGCATGCCCTAAATGGGAACCTGGACCACAACCCAGGCATGTGCCCTGATGTGGAATCAAATCAGTGACCCTTAGGTTTACAGGTCAGGACTCAATTCACTGAGCCACACCAGCCAGGGCTAAATTCTTAAATATATATATAAGATATTTATAAGATATATATATTATATATATATAATATATATGATATTTATATAAGATAAAATATATATAAGATATAAGATATATATATTATATAATATATATTTAAGAATTTAAGAAATATATATATATAATTTCAGTTTACTTTCTAATACAATATATACTGATAGATTGGACCCTTATACATAATAACTTCTTGGATCCTGAATGTTTTTTAAAGTATGAAGTAGTCCCAAGAACACTGCAGGGGAGTATTGGACAGAATCTCTGACTGTTGATGCTCAGAGGATGCTATTCCTATTATAGTGGGGCATGGGCAGTCCTATGTAGAAAAGTTAATAGAACCCCCAAAACAATGTAAAATAGAAAGTCAAAAGTTTGTAAATTTTACTAACTGCAGTTATTGAGTTCCTGAGCATATTTTCCCAGTTACCCATGTTGTTTCCGGTAGCTGTAGTTAATTTTTACTGTTGTAATCAAACTTTCATTGAGGTAATAATGCAGTTTTTGTATTGTAATCTTTTTTCCATGGACATATCTTCATTTTTCTAAATTTTTTATAATTATAAACATTTGATGAACAAATGTTCTGGTATGTTTTGATGCACATGTATAAGAGGTTTTCGTTTTTGTTCTTGTTCTAAATGTGATATATCTGATTATAAAATTGATGGGACTTCAGATATCTTTAACTTTAATAAATAACACTAGGCTATTTTACATAGTGATATTATGAAACTGTGTACTTACTAGAGTGTAAAAATCACTTGTTCCACTTAACTGTAGACATTTATTATCTGACTGATTTTCAATTTGATAGTTGTGAATGACATTGCATTTGTGAATATAATTTGTTTTTGCTGGATTACTCCTAAGCATGTGCTGCTTGTGTGACTACTAGCCATTTGACTTAGTTCTCTAAAATGCTTTTCCCTGTCTTGTGTCCATTTTTATAGTGAGTAGTTTGTCTTTATCATATTGATTCCTTACATTCTTTAAACATATCTTTTTTTCAGTTGAATTTTGTTGTAAGTATATTTTATGATATTTTGACTTAATTCTTTAGGTATCCTATAAATCCTTCTTATTTTCATTCCTACTGTGGCAAAACTTTCAGACTTATGTAGTTTCTCCATTTCCTTTCTTTACTGGCATTTTGCAATATAAATTGTTTCATTTCTGTTACTTGACACTTGCTGGCTAAGGGAAGATTTAAGAATTTTTTGGCCTTCAAAGTTACCAATCATCCATCTGATTTTTTATTTCAAAATTTTATTGAGTCCTCTCATATTCTTCGTAATTTTTTATTTATATGTTTCTATTATGTTTACTATAAGCTCATGTAATTTTGTTTGATGAAAAAAAAGAAAAGCTGTCTTTAGTCTATTGTTAGTCCATGTTTAAGTAGAAACAATTTCAATATTTGATATATTAATTAAAAAAGTGAATAAAAGACTCATGATAATTTTGAATTTTCAAATAAACTAAAAGCCATATACCTACATTTGTTTATTTGACCCTATTAATCATTTTTTATTCAATAGCAATCTCTTGGTTTCTATGACACTTTCACAGACTTTCTCTCATTCTGCCTTCAAATTTATCCTGCCCTGCTGGTTTTACTAATTTCAATACACACACACACACACACACACACACACACACACAGGAACCACTATTCAGAGGCCTGAATTAGATTGACCAGGAATAACACCTACAGAAATAGAATGAGAAATTAAAGCAAGTTTTTTCAGAATCTACCTTCAGCTTCCTCTACTACTAAAAAAATGCCCAGTGCCTTAAAATGGACACTTGCCTGATCTCCTTAAAATGAGGAACCAGCTGGAATCCATTTTAATTCAGAACAAAGGCAAATTTTAAACAGAAGAACATGGAAAACTCTACATGTGTGACATTTACAAATCCGGTCTAGAACAATGCGTTTGCTCCTTTAATAAAAAGAAGACATACTATTGAGACTTGTACTTAATTTCTGATGCAGTTTACTACACACCTTTTGAGAAAAACTTACCAATGTTTAGGGTTGGGAAATTGCTTATAGGTAGGTCTCACTGAAGCCTTATGGTACTGAATTCAATTTCTGACACATAGATTTCACCATAATATCTGAAATTTTGTGAAAAATGATATAAAAATATCTATGTTAATGGTAACTGATAATCTTTGTTGACTTCTGAGATAAATTTCAAAGGGAAAATGCTATTCTTATCAAACAATGACTTCTTTCCAAAAGGAAAATACTTCAGTTTTCTTAAGCATCACAGGGGTTGCTCAAGCTTTGCCCTACTCTCTTAGATACACTGACATACTTTTTCTCTTTGTACTTTTATTTTATATAACTGAATAGAGTGCTGTTTAAGTTTTATGTTTCATCATAAATGATATATCAGTAAAATAACATAGTATTATTAAATTTCTCTGAATAGCAAAATGTGTAGCTGTGATCTTCCTGAATAATAAAATGTGTGTGAAACTCCTTGAGTAACAATTTGCATAGCCTGTAATCAGTTTAGGCATTTTCAAGTTGACATACCATGTACATATACATTCATTTATTTGGCACTCACTGAGCTCTTGGGGAACCATAAGCTAGGGACAGTACTACTTTGGGAGTGTACAATTTGAGCATACAGACTACAGAGTAATTTCTCTCTAGTCTGGCAGAAAGACCAGTGACTAAGGCGTTCAGGGAAAGGTAAGCCCAGGCTGATGGAACTGCCAGAAAAGTAACAGAGATGTAAAGGGAGGACTTCACATTTAGAGAATAGCAATGACTTTAGAATAGTCATTCCTCCACTGGAGGAAAGGAGATTGTTAAATTGAAGCTTATAGATAGATCATTAAGGACAATGATTTTTATTCTAAGCAATAATGTGTACTGAAGGCAATGAAAACCCATAAATGGAATTGATACAGAAATGTTACTTAATTACACATTTGCATTTTCAAAACAGTATACACATGTGATTCAAAAAGATAAATTTAGCAGCATGGGATAGGGCAAATCGTGACTTTTTTCTTTTGAATCATATATTGTTGATTATGTTGTCACAGATGCCACAATTTTTCCCTCTTAGTCCCCATCCATCCCAAACCCCTCACTCCTTCAGACAATTCCCATACCTTTGTTGATGTCCACGGATCATGTGTATAAGTTCTTTGGCTATTCCATTTCCTGTACTGTACTTTATGTCCCCATGACTATTCTGTGGCTACCAATTTGTACTTCCTAATCCTCTCACCTTTTCACCAATTCTCCCCAAAACCCCTTCATATATGGCAACCATAAAAACTCTCTTCATATCCATGATTCTGTCTGTTCTTCTTGTTGCTTAGTTAGATTTCATTGTTGATACATATGTGTTTATTGCCATTTTATTTGAAGATTATAGTTTTAATCTTCTTTTTCTTAAATAAGTCCCTTTAACATTTCATATAATAATAGTTTGGTAATGATGAACTGCTTTAGTTTTTTTTCTTGTCTGAGAAGCTCTTTATTTGACCTTTGATTCTATATGATAGCTTTGCTGGGTAGAACAATTTTGGCTGTAGGTCCCTGCTTTTTGTGACTTTGAATATTTCTTGCCAACACCTTCTAGCCTGCAAAATTTCTCTTGAGAAATCAGCTGACAGTCTTATAAAAATTCCTCTGCAGGTAA
Organism: Phyllostomus discolor; assembly: GCF_004126475.2. NCBI lineage: Eukaryota > Metazoa > Chordata > Mammalia > Chiroptera > Phyllostomidae > Phyllostomus > Phyllostomus discolor. The sequence continues at coordinate 68,921,610 of NC_040909.2, forward strand.
CAAACTGCTTTTTCCCTTGCTTCCTTTAAGATTCTGTTTTTTCTTTAACTTTCTCCTTCACAAAATTAAGTAAATTTTCTTTCATTATTTTTTCAAATTTCCAATTTCTTGCTCTTTCTCTTTGTCTTCTGGCACCCCTATGATGTGAATGTTGGATAGCTTGAAGTTGTCCCAGAGGCTTCTTATAGGATACTCATGTTTTTTGATTTATGTTTTCTTTTTGTTGTTTCTGATTAGTTATTTTTTGTTTCCTTATGTTCCATATCATTGCTTTAACTCTCAGCTTAGTCCATTATACTTTGATTCCCTGTAAATTATTCTTTATTTCCTCTAGTTATCCTTCATTTTTTGCCTTGGCCTTTTTCATGCTGTTGAGGTTCTCACTAAGTTCCTTGAACATCCTTATAACAAGTGTTTTGAGTTCTGATCTGATAGATTGCTCATCTCCATTTTGTTTAGTACTTTTTCTAGAGTTTTGATCTGTTCTTTCATTTCAGTTATGTTTGTTTTGTCTCCTCATTTTGGCTTCTCCCTTGTGTTTGTTTCTATATATTAGGTAGATCTTCTATGACTCCCAGTCTTGGTAGCATGGCCTAATGTAGTAGGTGTTCTGTACAGTCCAACATCTCCTTTCACCCTAGCTGGGCACTCACAGTATACCCTCTGTGTGGGCTGAGTATACCCTCCTCTTGTAGTTCAGCCTTGATTGTGTTGGGAGATCAATGGGAGGGATTTAGTTAGGCCAGTCAGCTGCAAAGAATGGCTGAGACCACTGAAAACTAACCTCCACCCTCCATGGAGGATCTGCTGTGTTGGGACAGGATGGTGTCCTCTGATGTGGTTTGTAGCTGTCCACTGGGTGTGCAGACTCTAGGGTTTCCAGTTTGTGTACCTCAGGTTCAGCCACCACCTGTGTTACACTTGGAGCCACCCAGCATTAGCTACAAAACAATCTGCAGATGGCTGCTAATTGTGCTGGGCTCAGAGGTTCCCAGGCAAAGCCAAACTGTGATCCAAAGCTGGCTTCTGCTAGTGCCTGATCTGAGACTGCATGGCCAAAGTTATGGGGACTGGGGGTTCACTGAAGCTGGCTGTTGCTTGAGAGCATTTAGGAAGATGTGAAGTCTGAGACATTCATATGAAAAAAACAGTTAACAGCTTGGGTAGTCTGAAAGTTGTGTGGGTCAGAGCCTCAGGTATTTACTAGGACAGAGTAAACTGTGTGAGCCAGATTGATGTAGTCTCAGATATGCCCCACCTGCCAGCTCTGTGGCTCTGAAAAGGAAAAAAATGGCCTCTGCCCACCTTTCTGTCTGGGAGAAAGCTATCCCCCACTTCTTGCCCTTATGCCAGACACAGATACAGTACCTCTCTGTATGCCACTGGTACCTTTCAAGCTGCTACCCTGGTGCTGGAGCTCAAACAGAATGAGTCTGAGTGAGTTTGTGTATGGGCCCTTTAAGAGTAACTGCTTGAGAATACAGTAGTTCCTTTCACCGATTCAAACTTACTGTTTTTTACAACCAAAAGTTATGGGGAGTTATCTTCCTGGCACTGGAACCCTGAGCTGGTGGGCCTGGTGTGAGGTACCAAGATATACCTCCCAAATTTTTATCCACCACACATGGGTGTGGGACTAGCCCCTTCCACATCTTTGTGTCTCTGTGTCACTCAGTTTTGTGATTGGAAGTAGTTTCTTTAGGTCTGTATTTTAGTTGTAATTTTGATGTGGTTGTGTGAGGAGGTGAACTGCGTTTACCTATATCTCCATCTTGACTAGAAGTCTCCCAAAGAAGTCCCCAAATCATGATTTTTATATGGGACACCATGTGACTATCTTATAAATCTAAGTATGCAGTGATAACTGAACTAGCAGCCAAAGAAGATAGCAAGACTTAAGGGATATGTAAGTTTGAGAAATAATTAGGAAGACATTTTCATAGAACTTGACCCACTGAGTGTGCAGGACCAAGGTAGAGAAAAAAATCAAATATAAAGTTTAGTTTCCTGGCTTAGAAAACTGTATATAATACCATTTGATGGAATTAAATCCTTTCCACTGGATATGTGGAAAGATGGGTATGTTTTGGGTTGGAGAGCTTGACTTGCCTACCACTCACTTGGGAGGACAAAATAAGCTATTGAGAGGAATATATTAGATCAGAGAACTAGCCACCCTTGTTCTCATCAGGACAGCTCAGTAAGTCACCTTACTGTACAAAAGCAGTGTAACAAAGTCAGGAGGAGAATGAGGTGGCATTAAGAGCTGACCTTGAAGTCCACTGGTTATTAGGATCCATGTGGTGGCTGATAAGATTTCATTTTCTATTACAAATGTGCCCTCTATGCCTTAGGGTTCTGCCTTATCTAAGGAACTGGGTTAATAAGGAGTATTTGTGCCCTATATGTGGATATAAGTCATTTTTTTTCTGATCTAAATCAGCCTGGTCAGTCCATAGTGACACATCTGATTCTGGTTCTGCCACTTGACTGCCCCTGGGATTCCCTCAGGAAGAAATGTTCCTACTATACTGACTTCAGTAGTTGCACTTTGTATTACTTAACAGGAGCTTGAACCCACATGCTTTCTCTCATACTTTCTCTTGTACCTGTGTCCACTGTAGGACACAGCTGAGATCATCTTGAAACATTTAGGAAGACCTTTCTAACAGTTCATGGAAAATAGAAGGGAATTACAAATAGTATATGTTGGCTACATTTGGGAGAATAGTTCCAGCATTTTACTAACCACCTGCTTCCAGATTCAACTGGCTAGATTTTTTCATTGACTAGGTCCTAACTCCCCCTTCCAAAGAGGCCCTTTCTTACTTCCAAATTCTTTGTAGGTCGTGGCAACAGGAAAGAAAACATTACTTCTTTTTTTTAAAAGATTTATTTATTTTTAGAGAGGGAAGGGAGGGAAATAGAGAGAGAGAGAGAAACATCAATGTGCGGTTGCTGGGGGTTATGGCCTGCAACCCAGGCATGTACCCTGGCTGGGAATCGAACCTGGGACACTAAAACATTACTTCTTTACTTGATCTGTTATTTTAACTCATTTTCAAGAAATACCCATCTTAACAGCCAGGGATATTAAATTTTACATTTTAAAAAAATATCTACCTAGTCATAATGTATATAATATTGATTAAAGAATACTTTATGTTTTACTGTTGATTCTCAATATACCAAAGTAAATTATTTCTGAAATTTGGATCTTCCTATTTTTTGCATATTTCTTAAATAAAATTTAAAATTGAAAAGTTTCTTTTAAGTGATTTTAAAAAAATTAACTTTCTGAGCCCTGGCTGGTGTAGCTCAGTGGATTGGGTGTGGGCTGCGAACCAGGCATCGCAGGTTCGATTCCCAGTCAGGGCACATTCCTGGGTTGTAGGCCACGGCCCCCAGCAACCGCACATTGATGTTTCTCTCTCTCTCTCTCTCCCTCCCTTTCCTCTCTAAAAATAATGAATAAATAAAATCTTTAAAACAAAGAAAGAAAAAAAAAAAAGAAAAGGGCATCCTTGTTAGAGAAATTGGCCAAAGTTTAAGAACATTCCTAGAAGTTTAAAAAAAATTAACTTTCCAAATATGACTATATAAGCATTTATAATAGTGATTATTATAATTTAAAAACAAAAAAGTTAAAAATTCAAATTTACTTATCAAGTCTTACCTTTTCAAGTTAATAATGGTATCATTACAACTGCATCCCTCAGCAGTATAAATTATTGAAATAAAAGATGTAAAATTGTAGGGTTTACCTATCTGTTGTGTTAAGCTATTTTAAATCCTATTTTTACTCATTATAATGTTCTTGATGATCACAGAGACTTTAATAGAAAGATAGAGATCTTCCTTGTGCTCTAATTAGCATGGCCTTAAATCCTTCACATGCATAAAAGTGATCATAGTAAAAGGTGAAAGATTTATATGATCTGAAGAAAAAATAGAGCACAAAGAAAAATAAAATATTTAGGTACAAATTTTAACCACGGAGGTAAAAGACCTGTACTGAGAAAACTACACAACACTGAAGAAAGAAAATAAGGAAGACACAAATTATTGGCAGCATATACCATGTTCATGAATAGTAAGAGTTAACATCATTAAAATGTTCATAGTACCCAAAGCAATTTATAGATTCAACACAATCCCCATCAAAATACCAATGATATATTTCACAGATATTGAACAGATATATCAAAAACTTGTATGAAGCAATAAATGACCCTGAATAGCCTCAGCAATTTTGAGAAAGAGGAACAAAATAGGAGGGATCGCAGTACCTGATATCAAATTATATTACAAGGCCACTGTACTCAAAAATAATGTGGTATTGGCATAAGAACAGACACATAGATCAGTGGAATAGAATAGAGAGCCCAGAAATAAACCCATATCAATCAATGTTTTACAGAAGGGGAAGGAGCATAAAATGGAGTAAAAACAGCCTCTTCAACAAATGGTGTTGAGAGATCTGGACAAATACATGCAAAAAATGAAACTAGACCACCAACTTATGTCATACACAGAATAAAATAAAAATGGACAAAATACTTAAATATAAGTCATGACACCATAAAAGTCCTAGAGAAGAACATAGGAAGAAAAATACAGATGTCCCATGCAGAAATATTTTCACTGATACATCCCCTAGGGCAACAGAAATGAAAAAAAAAATAAACAAATTGGACTACATTAAATTAAAAATCTTTTGCACAGCTAAAGAAAACATCAACAAAATGGAAAGGGAACCAACCATATGGGAAAACATATTTTCCAATGATACCTTGGACGAAGGTTTGATCTTCACAATATAGAAGAACTTACATGACTCTATACTAGGAAGACAAACAACCAAATTAAAAAATGAGTAAAGGACCTGAACAGGCACTTCTTAATGGAGAACATATAGAGGGCCCATACACTTGAAAAAATGAACATCAGTAGCCATCAGGCAGATGCAAATTAAAAACACAATGAGATACCACTTCACACTGGTGAGAATGGCCATTATTAACAGGTCAACAAACAACACGTGTCGGAGAGGATGTGGAGAAAAGGGAACCCTAGTGCACTGTTGGTGGGGATGCAAACTTGTACAGCCACTGTGGAAAACACTATAGAATTTCCTCAGAAAATTAAAAATGGAACTGCCTTTTCACACAGTAATTGCACTGTTGGGATTACATCCTAAGAATTCTGAAACCCCAATCCAAATGAACCTATGCATCCCTGCATTCATAGCAGACAATTTACAATAGCCAAATGCTGGAAAGATCCTAAGTGCCCATCAGCACATGAGTGGATAAAGAGTGATGTACATTTACATGATGGAATACTACGCAGCAGAAAGAAAGAAGGAGCTCCTACTCTTTGCAACAGCATGGATGGAAATGAAAAGCATTATGCCAAGTGAAATAAGCTAGGTGGTGAAAGAGAAATACCATATGATCTCACCTTAAGTGGAACTTAATCAACAAAACAAACAAGCAAGCAAAATACAACCAGAAACACTGAAATTAAGAACAAACTGACAGTAATCAGAGTGGAGGTGGGAGGGGACAATGGAAGGGAAGGGGGGAAGTGTTTCTAGGAACAACTATAAAAGACACATGGAAAAAACCAAGAGGTGGTAGAATCAGGGGATAGAGATAGGGATAGCTGAAGTAGAGGGTAGTGGTGGAGGGAAATGGAGACAACTGTACTTGCACAACAATAAAAAAATAAAAAATAAATAAATCAACAAATAAGTGCTGGTGAGGTTGTGGATAAAAGAGAATCCTAGTACATTTTTGGTGGGAATACAGCCATTGTGGAAACAGTATGGAATTTCCTTAAAAAAGCTAAAGATGGAACTGCCTTTTTACCCAGTAATCCCACTTTTGGGATTATACACTAAGAATCCTGAAACACCAATTCAAAAGAACCTGTGCACCTCAATGTTCATAGCAGCACAATTTACAATAGCCAAATGCTAGAAGCAGCCTAGGTGCCCATCAGTAAATGAATTAATCAAAACACTGTGGTTCATTTACATAATGCAATGCTACACAGCAGAAAGAAAGAAGGAACTCCTACCTTTTGTGACAGCATGAATGGAACTGGAGATTATTATGCTAAGTGAAATAAGCTAGGTGGTGAAAGACAAATACCATATGATCTCACCTATAAGTGGAACCTAATCAACAAAACAAACAAATGAACAAGATAGAACCAGAGACTTTGAAATAATGAACAAACTGACAGTGATCAGAGGGGAAGGAGGAAGGGGATAACAGGGAAGGAAGAGAAGAGGCAAGTCAAGGATTACTTGACTTTTTCTTTTCATGTATAAACTTAAAATGATTAAGGAAAATAAAAATTACTCTAATGCTGTTCAGATGCTTTACCTTGGTTTGTATGAAATGGTGAACAAGAACTTTGCATATGAACATGTTTTGTTTCAGTATCAAATTGTGAAAGGGATTACATAATTCTAAAATTGGCAAGGATGAATAGTAGATGACATTGCAAATCCCATTCACTGGTACTTGTCAGGTTATTTTTTGTTCTAAAAATAAAAATATATTTCAAAGTAGATAGGTTCTTAAAATAAGCCACAGAGACACACATTTGAAATAACTAGGAAACATTTGCTTGTAATTCTCTTTTGTACATATAACAGATCACATATTACATAAATTTCATTTATTAATTTGCTCATTGTCTGTGTGCTTTCTTTTTTACATTCAAAGACCCTAGAAAAAAATTACTGGGTTCCTAGTAGACTCTCAAATATTTGGTGATTGTATAAGTAGAAATAACCTTTAGAAATATATAACCCATAGTCATCAGTTGGAAATATTCGACTTTCTGGCTCTTTTAAAACGTGTGGCTATAAAACATCAGGGGATAAAGTTTATTATTCTAAATAGCTCTCTAACATTCTGGTAAAAAAATTAGACATTACTTATTTACATGTATTGAAATTTGCCTTTAGGTTATTTCATATGTTAAGAAAATGTTAAGAAAATAGCAAGCAGTGTTCAATCCTTAGTGTAAAACAGTGTTGCATTACACAATGATGATCTAAACAGTATAATTTTGTTTATGTATGGGAGTACAAATGGCCTGATATTGCTATTTATTTAAGTAAAATCCATTTAATTTCAAGGTTAATCTCCATCCCCAGCCATAGACTACCATTATCTACTTGAAAAGATTAAAGTTTCACAACACAGTGCAGTTAGTGACAGGAATGAGGCTTTAGCAAATGGATATATGGAAATATTGAGAAGATTCTGCAGTCTAATGAACTATTCAGAGCAAAGAAGGTTGCTAGTCTGTTACTAGATACATAAAGTTTTATAATTATATCTTCTTGCTGTATGGAACCTATTATTAATATACAATGTGCTTTTTTGTCTGTTGTAAACTTTTTTGACTCAAAATCCATAGTTTCTAATCATAGTATAGCCACCATTGCACTATTTTGTTTACTATTTATGTGAAATAACTTTTTCCAACTTTTTACTTTCAAGTTCTTTGTTCTTTTAATTAAAGTTAGTCTTTAGTAGATAGCATGTAGCTGAATTATAAATTGTTAACTTTTCTGCCAACCTCTGTGTTTTTATGGAAGAATTTAGTTCACTACATTTAAAATAAATACTGTTAATGGACTTAATTTCATCATTTTTCTCTTTCTTTATTATTATTTACTAATTATTGTATTATTTTCTATACAAACAACTGTAAACCTAGTTTCACCCACCCCTGTGTGCTTTAGATTTTTGTCCCTTATTCTTATATTACTCTTTTGTTTAGTTTATATTTTGTAGTGAAACATTAGGTACTTTTCTTATTACCTTTTGCATATATTTTATAGCTATTTTATTTGTGATTACCATGGATATCACATTTAACATTCTAAAGTTGTAACAATCTAATTTGTGCTAACTTAGCTTCAGTGACAAACAAAAAAGGTTGCTTCATTATACCTCTGCCTCTACTACTTTTGGTTGTTGATGTCACAAAATTACACCTTTATATTTTGAATGTTCCCTGACATAATTTAATAATTATTAAATGCACTAGTCCCTTAAATTAGGTAGAATCCAAAATTATAATAATAGTAGCTTTCAGACAAATAATTTTTAAAATGTGTTTGTCTCATAAATAATGTAGACAACAAAAGTACACTTATAAACTGTAATTTCAATAACACAAGCTTTTATAATTGCCCATGTATTTACCTTTACTGAGAATTTTATTTTTTATATAACTTCAAGTTGCTGGCTAATGTCCTTTCATTTTACTTTGCAGAACTCCTTTGAGTATTTTGTGCAGGTCAGATCTAGTGGTAATAAATTTACTTAGCTTTTGTTTCTATATGAATGTCTTAATTTTCCACTCACCTTTGAAGGACAGTTTTGCCTCCTGTTAGATTTTGGTTAAGAGTTTTGTTTGTTAGCATTTTTTTTTCTTTTAGCACTTTAAATATATTGCCTATTGCTTTCTAGCCTCCAAAGTTTCTGATGAGTAGTCTCCTTCTATTCTTAATGAGGATCTTTTGTATACTATGTGTCAACATTTTCTTGCTGCTTTCAAGATTCTCTCTTTGGCTTTTATTAGTTTGAATAAAATCTGTCTCAATGTGTATCTTTTTTATTTCATTTTTCTTAGAGTTTGCTGAACTTGTATGTATATGTTACTTTCTTTTATTAACTTGGGAAGTCATTATTTCTTCAAATATTTTCTCTTCCTATTTCTCTTCTCCTTCTGGAACTACCATATGCTTATGTGGTTTTACAGATAATACACTATACGTCCCTTAGACTTACCTATTCTTCTTCAATCTTTGTTTTTCTCTACTTTGGACTCAGTAATGCCCATTGTGCTGTATTCAAAATTACTGATACTTTTTCTGCCTGCTCAAATCTTTCTTTGGATTCTGCTATTTTTTTTAAATTTATTGCACTTTTCAGCTTCACATTTTTTTGTTTGTTCCTCTTAGACTATCTCTTATTGAAGGTTCCATTTAGTCTATACATCATTTTTCTGAATTTCTGTTTCCTTTAGTTCTTTGAACATCATTCAATTGGTTGTTTTAAAGTCTTTGAACAGTAGAACTGACATGAGGTCTTTTGTCAGGAACAGTTGCCTTGATTCCTACCCCCCTTCACACAGGCCATATTTTTTTCTTCTTTGTATGCTTTATGGCATTTTTAAACTGGACATTTGAATATAATAATGTGATAATCCTGGATATTATATTTTCTTCTTCTGGGTTTGCCTTTAAAAAACAAATGTTTTTGCTTAGTTTCATTTTTATAATTTTTATTTGTGGGCTGTCACTGTGTCAAAGATTAGTTTGAGGTATAAACGTATGATCATCTCAAGTCTTTTCTGAGCCTCACCTCCATCCTGGGCACACACAATTGCTTTCTAACTCTCACTGCATATACAATTATATTTGCATGTCCTACTCTTTAAAATCTAGAGCAAGCTGTGAACAGGCTGCTCTAGAAACACATGCACAGTTCCCTGACACAAGGCTGCATTAAGAACTACAGTAAGCTGCAATTTACTGTCTAAGCCTTCCCCTGAAGGTTGAAAGCCTTCAGTAGACTCCAGGGTTCAAAAATAGTTACAGATTCTGCCAGTGCAATTATGGTCTCAGTGAGGAAAGAGAATCCTGGTACTTCCTAATCTTCTATCTTCCCAGAATCCTCTTATTTCCCTTGCTTTTTGTAAAGTGTGTATGTCTAAAGAATATAGTTTATTTTTGTTATGTTTTAAATTTATAAAATGGTATTATAATGCATTATTTTCAGATACTTAATGTTTCTTTGTTTAGCACTTTATTTCAACAACTTAAGCATACTCTATTTGTGAAACTTTATTAATGAATAAAATAGGAGACATCTCATACACTAATTTTACACTTTGAGGAAATACCAAACTGTTTTTCGATTGTTGCATTAATTCCAGGGAATCAGAGATAAATTTATGTGGATACAGTAGAGGATATTGTCCATGATTTTTATTTTTGCAATAGTTTATACAGGCTTTTTGTCATGACAGTGATGGAAACTGAAAATAAATGATATCCAATAATCCAGTCTAATGAGTAGAAGTATACAAAGATGTTTTCTAAATACAAGAAATTGGTGTGTGTATAATCAGGGTGATAAATGGTATGGAAAATCCAATGAAAATAAATTATTAAACAATTAAATTAAAAAATCAATATGAATAACTTAGACAAATAAGAGAATCAGGAAAATACCTATTAAAGACACAGCTTGCATGCATATATTTTCCAGGTCTGTGTCTGTATCCTTTAGCATTTATTGCAAAATAAAATATCTCAAATTTTAGTAGCTTGAATAACTAAGTCATTATTACTGCTTATTACCTTTTTGTCAGCTAAGAATCTTGTCTTGCCGTTTGCATGTTTCTGTGGTTGACTGTGGGTCTGACAAGCACTTTTGCTAAACTTTCAAAAGCTCAGGGCCTCTGTTGGAACACTTAGTATCTCCTCCATATGCTTGCCAATCATCTAAAAGACTACCCTGAACTCGTCATTTCTACTGGAAAAGTTCTGAATTAAAGGTTTAGTTGCATTCTATTTTGTTGATGATTTCCTTTGCTGTGTAAAACCTTTTAGTTTGATGTAGTCTCATTTGTTATTTTTTTTCTTTTGTTTCCCTTGCCTAAGGAGCTATATCGATATAAAATATTGTCATGAGACATGTCTGAGATTTTACTATGTTTTCTTCTAGGATTTTTATAATTTCAGGTCTAGCATTTAGCTCTATAATCCATTTTGAATTTATTCTTATTTGTAGTGTTAGAAAGTGACCTAGTTTCATTTTTTGACATGTATCTGTCCAATTTTCCCAATACCATTTATTGAATAAGTTATTTAACCCATTGTGGTGCTTGCTTCCTATGTCAAATACTAATTGACTATAAAGTTGTTGATTTACTCCTGGGTTCTCTAGTCTGTTCCATTGATGTATGTGTCTTATTTTAAGCCAGTACCATGTTGTTTTAATTACTATGGAATTATACTATAATTTGATGTTAGGTAGCATGATTTCTTCAACTTTGTTCTTTTTCAAGACCACTTTTGCTATGTGGGGCCTTCTGTGATTTCATATACATTTTTGAAATATTTATTTTAGTTTTGTAAAATAAATCATTGGTATTTTGATAGGAGTTGTGTTGACTATATAGATTGCATTGGGTAGTGGAAATCATCAACAACATAAAATGACACTAAATAGGAGAACGTATTTGCTGATACATCTGATAAGGGGTTTACATCCAAAATTTATAAAGAACTTATAAAACTCAACACCAAAAATAAAATCCTGTTAAAAAATGGGCAAAGGACCTGACTAGACAATTTTCCAAAGAGAACATACAGATGGCCAATAGACATATGAAAGGATGCTCAACATCAAATACCATCAGAAAAATGCAAATTAAAACCACAATGAAATATCACTTCACACCTGTCAGAATGGTTAAACAATAAATCAACAAAGAATAAGGATCAGTGAGGATATGGAGAAAGGGGAACCCTTTTGTGCTATTGGTGGGAATGCAGATAGGTGTACCCATTGTGGATAGCAGTATGGATATACCTCAAAAAAATTAAACATAGAACTGCCTTATGACCCAGAGATTCCACTTCTGGGAATTTATTTGAAGAAACATGTCACACTAATTAAAAAGATTATATGCACCCCTATGTTCATTGTAGCATTATTTACAATTGCCAAGATATGGAAGCAACCCAAGTGTCCATCAGTAGATGAATGGTAAAACAGCTATGGGATATTTACACAATGGAATAATACTCGACCCTTAAAAAGAAAATTTTACCCTTTGTGACAGCATGAATGTACCTGGAGAGTATACTAAATGAAATAAGCCAGTCAGAGTAGAACAACTACCATCTGATTTCACTCATATATGTAATCTAATGAACAAACTGAACTAACAAGCAAAATAAAGATAGAATCGTAGAGAAAGAGCAGGCTGACAGCTTTGGGAGGTGGTTAGGGGGTAAAGGGATGAAGCAAAAAGGAAAAAGAACTCGTGAAACTGGATGACATATGGTTATTGTAGGTGGGGCTGGGGTATAATGGAGAGATATGGTAATGGAAAAAACATAGTAAAAATAAATTTAAAAAATAAAGTAAAATAAGAATTAATAAAAGCTTTAGTTGCAGTACTGCAGTATCTTTACATCTGTTGCAAGCTACTGACGAAGTGCAGCATAGATTTAAGTGATAGGAAGCAGGCATTTTTAATGGGTGACTTCCGAAGTCCAATTGTGAAGGGACTGGAAACAGGGAAGAGTTAAAACTTATTGTTTTACAAATGTCTGTGGTTTTCTTGAAGCATGCAATTTCTCCCTATCTTTATTATGCTGAGCTGACTCTGACAAATCAGCTCTTTGCCTTGGCACAGTAATTGTATAAAATGTATTCTGAAATGTAAGAAAGGCAATGAAATATCACTAATCTATTATTTTCCATAAATATTATGAAAATAATTAAAATTTTTGGCATTATTGTAAAAATACTTATAGTAGCACTAGTAATATTTCAACCTTACTCACTTGAGGTGGAACATGTTTTTAGATAGTTTACAACTTAAACACAAATACTGACCTCTATGGTTAGAGCACCCTGCTACATGTATGTTTTTAGCTGCCACTGGAAAATCTAACTGAGGTTGTCATTTTATTAGAGCACATTTTACTTTGTAACAAAATGCTCTGATGTTTGGAAATCTGAGTTAAAAACTCTGTTTCATTAAACATAGTAATCACTTCTTGGCATCAAATCAGTAGATGATTCTTCACAAGGAAGGCATTTAAATATTATTGATAATTTAAACTTGGAGTTATTCTAAAGGCTGAAATATTGGTAGTTTAGGTCTCAATGCCAACTACTGACAGATACAATTTTGGGCAAATTATCAAATATTGTTTTGTACTTCTTTTAAAACCAATTTCCCCAAGCTGTGTTCTACAGAAATCAATTTTATGACATTACTCATCTAGGGAATACTTATTATCTTATTTTAGCCTCTTGATGATTCACAGTGTTTTGCGCTACTCCTAGAAATTAACAAGAAATGTGGTAAAATTGTAGGTGATGTAAGTGTAAATGGGATGCATGTCTCCCTTATGGATAAAATAAATAAATTTCAGTGTATAAGTTGTGTTGCATCTATTTCAAATGTCACAAGACTTTTTCTTTTGTTTTCTGTATCTAGACGACTCTCCAGAATGGTGAGATTGCCAGAGAAGTGACTTCTGATAAAAGAAAAGTATTGCTCTACTTAAACTCAAGTAAGATTATTACTTTTCAATATACCATTGTGAATAAATGAAAAAAACCCTCTGTTTACATTTTTATAAGAGAGTCATTTTCTTCATTATTAAGTTCTATGAAGCTTCTTTATCTGTTTGAATACAAATAGCAAACTTAAAAAAATATCCTGGTATGGGTAGGGTAAGAACATTTCAAATGCATGGTGATGTTTAATAGTCAGACTGTATTTGGACATATCTTCCTACATACTCATTTAAACAGCTACATTGGATTGTTGTTACTTTAGTGAGCATCATTCAGAGGAATGATCAATATTAATCAGCTTTTCAAAAGCTTATTTTATGTGAAGGCATCTGTAACTCCTTACCAAGATGAGGACTAGTATCACACATTTCTGTGAATGCTGAAATCCTGCATACCTTTATGCAATAAAGGTAGATATGGAATAATCCAAAAGAGGGGCTTGGCAAAGTGCTTGTTAAAATGCTTCATACCACTAGAGCTTAGGGAACTATCACATCCTCATTTGTTAATTTAGAACAAAGGATGGAAAGTGTGAACTTGTAAAATAAATTAAACATAATTTCAGAGAAGGAGCATGAGTCAGGAAAGACACCAGTGTGAAGATAAATATCATCTATGATGTTGGTGCTAGAATGAACGTCCTTTTTGGGAGTATCCAAACTGTATTTGCTATAAAGATCAGAATGTGGCTGCCAAAGCTTTGGATAGAAATGGCTAAAGCTCTTATCCTAATAATTGTTAGAGTATATTTGAATTTTTATTTTCTGACAGTATAAAGATTTCCAATGTAGTGTTAGTGAGAATCATAAAACTCATTGTCATCTATTATGTTTAAATAAATACAAACACTTAGAGTATTGTGAATATTGTGGTATTAAATACTATTTGAATGTAATATTAAAATTGCAAGAATTTTTCAGTATATATCTGTGTTATAAAAACCATAGACTATTAAGAATGGATGCATTGTTGCAGAAAGCTTATTATTAGATTATTTTGACTGGGCTCTCAAAGGTTATGGCAAGGTACAGAGACAGTTAGGATTACAGACAATTGGGTCTACATTTGCTGTTATTACTAAACATTCTTTTAAATATGGAAAATGTAGTGTGCTGTGTTTGTCACAGTATTGCCCATACATGGATGGGTTACTAATAGATTGATTGTGGTTTCCTCAACTAATCCCTACCCACCTGTACCCAGGTAGCTTTTCCTCATCAATTAAATACTGTATTATCGTTATTTGAATAAACTCAGAAAATGCTATCACATAGTTTCGTAGGAAGCAACAAGAACACATTCTAGTGCACCAGAAATGCTGGGTTATATTCAAGGATTTTCATAGCTAGGCCTTTTTTAATAGTAATACGTTTTTCTTATTACATTACCATAGAGAAGCTTGATGAAAAACAGAGAGAGGAAAATAACATTGTTTAACAAAATTGAAACAGGGGTGGGTGATCTAAAACAATCTGTTTTCCCTACCACTGCCTTGCCTTAACTCTGAATTTATTCCTCCTTTCCCCAACACTTTAAACTTGATGAATATTTATATTTCCTGGAACCCTATGATTCCTTGGTTTCTTGACCTTTCATTTAGAAATCCATATGAAAAAAAAAACTAAACAGAGACAGAGAGCAAAATTTAGAAGTGGAAACTATACAGATTATGCTGTGAGAACTATAATGGCTACATTATTGCTCTCCAAGATATGGTCATTTATTACCTACTTACAATTTCCCAGTGCCACATGTAGCTCTGCATGTTTTCACTTCACCATTGTGTTAAAATATGGTATACTGTAAATCCTGACAGAATCCCAAGAAAGTTTACATATAAATGAAGAAAAAGAGAAATACAGTTGTAAGGAGAGTAACAACAATTTGAGGGTGACTATTTTAATTCCCAGAGCACCTTCTTTTACAATCACAACACATAAATATTTTTATTACAAATGTATCTGGATGCATTTCAAACATTTTTCTCTCTTCTTAGGTAGATATTTTTGCCTCCCATGTTGTTTTTTAAAGAGTTTAATATACTTTATGGAGAAATAACACATTTGAATTAATATTATTTTGAAAGGGGATGAATAAAAAGGAAAAACTGTTCACAGTATAAGAAAACATAGCCTACTCACATTCCCTATATTCTGGTACTTTGCACATAAGAAATATTTTAAAACTATATATATGTCTCAGCATGCAATGTTAGTGATTTTTATAGTCTCTCATCTGACCTGTAGTATTTTATTTGCATCTCCCATGTTTCATCCATGCTCATATTTGACCACATTTAAAGCTAGTCTGGTTTCACACAGTAATGGAAAATAGCCCCATGAGCAAAAGCAAGCTGGATGTCTATTGTGTGAGCAGATGCCCAGCTGGATGGCCTGACCCTGCTTTGTGCTTGCTGACTTCCCTTCTTGGTTAGAGGACTGCTCTGTCTTTCTGGCATCTTCTCATTGCCAGGACAAAATTACTATAATATAAATACTTAATATTTGAACAAATAAATTTAATCCTATTGCTGCTTTTCTATGCTTTGAGAATGTTTGAGCCATCTCACCTTGTACTTTAATTGGCCTTTTCATGCTCTGTCCCCTCTTTGTGTTCCACATTGCACCTATCCAGAGGATGCATCTTCTGTGGGCTCATTTGCTATCAAAGCTATTAATGAAATTTCCAGTGTTTTCAGGCATGTTTGAGATATTAAAAGTCA
Organism: Phyllostomus discolor; assembly: GCF_004126475.2. Taxonomy (NCBI): domain Eukaryota; kingdom Metazoa; phylum Chordata; class Mammalia; order Chiroptera; family Phyllostomidae; genus Phyllostomus; species Phyllostomus discolor. Next base: position 68,937,699 of record NC_040909.2, read on the forward strand.
CTAGCAGTACTGGTAAAACATATTTATTTATTTTGGGTTAAGTGGGTGAAGTAGGTAAAAACTACCCACCTCCTTCCAGGACCACATGAAAATAACAGCTAAACTACACAACCATGCTTTATAATCGTCTGAAATCTAACTGAACACAAGTCCTATAACTAGATATATAGAAGAAGCCATGTCAAGACTGATAGAAAGGGTGGAGACATGGAATGAGCTGGTCCCACACCACCATGTGGCAGTTAAAAATCCAGAGAGATATCTCCACTGTAGAGGAACCCCTGAGAAGCCCTGCCCCACACTCTCTACCTAAGCATTTCAGTGTGGGGAAACAAAGTCCAGATAACTTTTGGCTGTAAAACCCAGTAAGGTTTGTGTCTGAGACACAGGACTTCTGGAGACCCAGGCTTTCCTCTTAAAGGGCCCACTCATAGACTTACTTGCTGATGGCAACAGCTCAAAAAGTGCACATGCAGAGGAGAAACTGAATTCTATTGCATGGTTTTAGGGTGAGTGCTAGAGAGTCAGGTTTCTTCCAGAAAAAATTGCTATCAGAGCAATCGTTCCTTTGTTAAAGCCCTCACTCCCCTACCATGTAGAAGAAGGCAGGCACTGTTCATCCTGCCTTGGTGATTTCCTGAAACCCTGCCTCACCCAACCTGAGAACCCACCAAAGTGATCCCAGTAGTATTTCCATGTAACTGGCCTGTTTTGGTTTGTGCTGTGGGCTTTCTTAACATCTCTCAAAGTTTTACAAATCCCAGATAAGGAGGGTATGTCTCAGGATGCCCAATACATCTTACTAAGCAGCACCAAGACTGACAAGAGTAGCAGCCAACCACAATGAGTAGCTTACCCTCTACTAGGTACCTCCAAGCCCATGAAAAGTGGTAACTATCTGCAGATCACTTTGTAGCTCATACCAGGCAGTGGCTGATCTTGGCCCACTCAGAGCCCTTCTCAGGATGCTTCAGAATCAATATACTTAGTGGGCAGCTTCAGACCACAACAGATATCACCCAACTAATTCTACAAATGGCACACCAAAGTGGATTAGCATGCACTAGAGTCCTGTGAATCTTGCTCAGGGTGGTCAATTCTTGCATAACCACTTCTCCACTGTAGTCATGACCAGTCCTTCCAGCCAATCAGCTTAAGGGACATTCCCTCCAATTGACATGCCAACTGAAATCAAGGGTCAGCTACAACAGGAGTACTCACACAACCCAGACAAAGGACACACCTGATGCACCTGGCTCAGGTGACCAGGATAACTGTGTCACTGGCTCCACAGGACTGCATAGGCTACTCTCTGCCAAGACTGGGGGATGTAGTAGCTCTACCTAATACACAGAAACAAACACAGGGAGGCAGCCAAAATGAAGAGACAAAGAAACATATCTCAAATTAAAACACAGAACAAAACTCCAGAAAAAGAACCAAACAAAATGGAGATAGGCAATCTACCAGATGCACGGTTGAAAACACTGGTTTTAAGAATGGTCAATGAACTTAGGGGAAGAACTGATAGTCATAGAACAATAATAAAGAGATAGGAAACAAAAATAGAGATAGAAAGTACCATACAATCTCACTTATGTGTGGAATCTAATGAACAGAAAAAAGTGGCAAACAAAATAGAAATAGAGATATGAATTCATGAAATAGACCGACAGCTGTCAGAAGGGAGAGGGGACTTTATGAAAGAAGGTGAAAGGATTAGCCAAAGAACATATATGCATAATCCATAGACACGGATAACAGTGTGATGATGGCCAGAGAAAAGGGTGGATGGGGCTAGGTAGAGGTGGGTAAAGGAGGGCTAGTAAATGTGACATGTGTCATTGTATCAGCAATAAAAATAAAGCAAAAAAATCATAAAAATCAATTACTCAGAAACAAAAATGCATTAACTGAAATGAAGAACACATTAAATATTAGATGAAGTAGAGGAACAAATCAGCATTTTGTAAGACAAGGAAGCAGAAAACATCTAATCAGAATAGCAAAAAGAAAAGAAATAGTTCAATAAATGAAGATAATTTAAGGAAACTCTAGGACAAGTTCAAGCATACCAACATTTGCGTTATAGGAGCGCCAGAAAGAGGAGTGAGAGAGCAAGAAATTGAAAACCTATTTGAAGAAATAATGCCAGAAAGCTTCCAAAAAATGTTGAAGGAAATAGATATACAAGTTCAGGAAGCACAGAATCCCAAACAAGATGAACCCAAAGAGGCCACACTAAAATACTTCATAATTTAAATATCAAAGGTTAAAGGCACAGAGAGAATCCTAAAAGCAGCAATAGAAAAGCAATCAGTTACCTACAAGGGGGATCCTATTAGAATGTAAGCTGATTTCTCAACAGAAACTGCAGCCCAGAAAGGATTGGCAAGAAATATTCAATGTGTTGAAAAGGAAGGACCTATAACCAAGATTACACTCCTCAGCAAGGCTATCATTTAGAATTGAAGGACAGATAATGAACTTCCCAGACAAGAAAAAGTTAGAGGAGTTCATGACCACCATCTGGTATTATAAGAAATGTTAAAGGGTTTTCTTTGAGAAAATGAAAAAAGGAAATATCAACAATATTAATAATAAAATGGTAATAGCTACATACCTATTGATAAATACATTAGTTACAAATGGATTAAATGCTCTCAACAAAAGACCTAAGGTGGCTGAATGGATAAGAAAACAAGATCTGTACATACGCTGTCCTATAGAACTGTTTCAGATGAAAAGAGACACACAGATTGGAAGTAACAGGAGGAAAAAATATTTCATGCAAATGAGAACAAACAAACAACAAAAGCTGGAGTATATTTAAATGAGATGAAATAGGTTTTAAAACAAATACTATAACAAGAAACAAAGAAGGACCCAGCAATTCTAATTCTGCATATTTATTTAAAGAGACTCAGAACACTAATCTGAAAAGATATACACAAACATTTTTATTGCATCATTTTTTACAATAGCAAAGAAATTATCAAAAATGTGGAAGAAATCTGAGTGGACACTGATGTGCGAATGGATGAAAGTGAGGTGGTATACATATACAATGAAATGTTAATCAGTCATATAAAATAATGAAATCTTGCCATCTGTGAAAACATGGATGGACTAGAAGGAATTGTGCTAAGTGAAATGGGTCTGACAGAGGAAGATAAATGTCATGTAGTTTCACTTATATGTGAAAAGTAAAAAAAAATAAGTGAATAAATAAAACAGAAAATTATAGATAGTCTGACCAGTGTGAGGTAATATTTCACTGTGATTTTAATTTGCATTTCTCTGATGAGTAGTGATGTTGGGCATCTTTTCATATGTCTATTGGCTGTCTGTCTGCATGTCCTCTTTGAAGATGTATCTATTCAGGTCCTTTGCCCATTTTTAATTGGGTCATTTCTTTCTTTGTTTTTTTTTTCTTTTTTATGTGTTGAGTTTTATAAATTCTTTATAAATTTTGGATAGTAACCCCTTTTCAGATGTATCGAGATATGTTCTTCCATTCAGTGGGTTGTCTTTGTATTTTGTTGATAATTTCTTTTGCTTTGCAAAGACTTTAGCCTGATGTAGTCCCATTCATCTTTTCTTTTGTTGCACTTGCCTGAGGAAATATATCAGTAAAAAATACTGCTATGAACAATGTCTGAGATTTTACTGCCTAGCTTTTCTTCTAGGATTTTTATGGTTTCAGGTCTAACATTTAAGTGTTTGATGCATTTTGAATTTATTCTTGTGTATGGTGTAAGAAGGTGGTCTACATGCATGTATCTCTCCAATTTTCTGCAAGCATCTCTCCAATTTTCCTGACACCATTTATTGACAGACTATCTTTAGCCCATTGTATGTGCTTGCTTCCTCTGTTATGTAGTAATTGACTATAAAGGGATTGGGAAAAGTGAGTGAAATAGGGAAAGGGATTAATATGTTCAAATTTCCAGTTATAAAATTAGTTTTAGGAGTTTAAGATACAGCATAAAAATATAGTTCATAATATTATAATACCTATGTTATATAGTCTGATAGGTATTATTCTCATTGGGCTGATCCCTTTTCAGTTATAGAACTGTCCAACCATTACATTGTACACCTGAAACTAGTATAATATTGTATGTCAAATGTAATTGAAAAAATAAAATTTATTTAAAAGATCTTTATTCCTAGTTTTGTGTATCATGCCTATCATAACTCTGTTGTCTATCATTGATAAAATGACACAATTGTAAAAGGCAAAAAAGAAGCCTACACTTGAACTCAAAACTGACTTCATATTCTGGGCAACTTTTTAAATGTTTAAAAGACAGAGACTGTGAACCACTCTCTGTCACTTGAATATGGGGCCTGCATCCCATACCACTCATCTTGTTTCTTCTTCCTGGAAATTTCCAATTAGGAGACATTAAGGATTACAGAAATTCTGTGATATCAAAAAGCCACACGTTATATTTTGACTACAGGGATACTAGAGCCGGTGGATGTGTTCTCCTCTCTTCTTTCCTTAGAAGTGTTGTCCTGAGAAACTATATTCATGGGAAACTTATGGCTTGCCCCATATTGTCATAACCTCTAATCTGACCCAGTCTTTCACCCTTTCTGTTTCTCCTGAACCTTCTAAATGTTCCCTGTATGACTTACCTGTTACCATCAGGTATTTTAGGCATTCCATCATGGCCATCTTGTTCACCAGCCCATGAAATATGACAATAAGGGTTTGGGAAAGAGCCTGACTGACTTTACAAAATAAGTCATTTTATCCTCATTATTAAGATTATTTCTCTGCCTAGGTCACTTATTGGGCATGATTCATACATATCTTCCCATTCTGTGATGATTGGAGTGGATTAACCACATACCTCTTTCCCAGTTCTCCTTGTACCAATATTGCAATCATATTTCTTTAATTCTTTACTGTTTCAAATGATTAACCTCAATTAATAAATCAACCAGCTCATAAAACAGTATGTATTTCTAGGCAAAATAAACAAGAAGGTGTCTGATCCAAATTCAGTCTACTGAGAGTATTTTCCTTCATGATAGTCTTCAGGATTATCCTGGAGGTCATTGTGCTATAGCTGTCCACTTGTGAATAGTTCCTATATATCCTGCAAATATGTCTTATAGGTACATCAACCTGGCATGTTTTGTCCTTGGTCAACTATTTATAGGAACTCCCCATCAGGCTATAGATATAGGCAGAGAGAGAGAGAAGGCATTGTAGAGTTGACTATAGGCCTTTGGGCCACTTTTTTCATTCGATGTGATCCTCAGGTCCTGCTCAGGCCCAGTGGTATATATATCACATCACTTTGGTGATGTTTGCTGATGTACACACTCAGTGTTATGGTTTCTGGGGGGCTATAAAGTACTCAGTTCATAATGTATACAGAAAAACTTGGTGGCCTATGGTTAAATGTTTACTCTTTTCTAAGTCCCTATGAAAGACCTACAGCTGCTTTCTTTAAAGGAGAGTCGTTATACATTGAGGATGATAGAGCTTTGTTCCAAAATTGTTCCAAAATTGAATTACATCACTGTAATTCACAGAGCAGGGCCTGCTAAAACTCAGACTGCCACTGGAACTCCAGGGACCCCCACTGGCTGCCACTGGAACTCCAGGGACCAGCAGATCAGCTAGACCACAGGACCCAGAAGGCTGGATCTGTTGCCAAGATTTCTCTTGTTCTGAGTTCCATTTAAAACTAGCAGCATATCCCCAAATGAAGTATATCTTTCCTCCCAAATCCAAAGATGGCCCAGTAGGAGAAGTACAAAAAGCCAGAAACAAACTTGTCATTTACCTTGTAAGGGATATTTAACAAGCTACAGACAACTGGAGCCTAGAAACTTTGGAAGCAAAATAATTAAGCCAACAGAAACCCCATGAATTTAAGGATAAAATTCATAAAATGAAAATACTTGCTTAATTTTACCCAATAGGACTTTATGATTTTTGAATACCCTTAAGTATCAGAGAGTAGTGGTTCTCAAACAGAGATAAATCAAAATCACCCAGAGGGCTTATTGAAAGTATGTCTCTGGGCCCCAAGCACAGAGCTTCCAATTCTGTATATCTAGGATGGAGCCTGAGAATTTGCATTTCTAACAAGTTCCCAGGCATTGTTGATACAGGGACCATGCTTTGAGAATCATTAGAGACGGCAATGGATGATTTATATTAGAAATCCAGTTATAAGTTGACTCTACTGTGATTTGTCACTGATAACTGTGTTTTATTTCTAAATGACATTCAGACTCCAGGATACCAGGTGCACTGTGAGAACCATGCTGGAACTCTTGTGTTAATTTGCTTGCATCTAGGTACCATGTGATATTTACACAGTAGAATTCAACACAGTATAGTTCAGAAAAGACAAATTTGTAAGTATGAATATTGAATATTCTACATATAACATATGGTATCTTTACAAAAAAGTATAAAAACAAAAAAGACAAATGTTATTAAAATGATATTTGTAGCAGATATATGAATTATTTTTGAAACATTCTAAATTATAACCTGTGTTAAACTCTAATCTAATTCTCCTATCGAGTATATTTGAATCAAAGTTATTTTGTGAACAATGGAAATACATTTGGTTATGTTATGGGTACTCCCTATTTTCTATGTGAAAACTAAATTACCCATAACAGTTATTTCATAGCTTTCATTCATTTATTCATCCTTCCAAAAAGTATGTGTTGAATATCCACCATATACCAGGTTCTTTGTTTACCATGGAAATTCAAAGATGGGAAGGATATAAACGCTACCTTTATGAGGCTCACAGTTCAGTGATTTCTAACTGAGTCTTTACAGAGGAAGGCCTGCATTCTGCCTTTGCTTCTTCCTAGGATAATTCTATGTTTCATTATATATATATAATGGCCCCTCTAGTGCAAAATTTAGCTGTTAACTGTATTCTACAGTCCTCACATCCCTCAACTAAGGAGGTTGGTTAGAACAAAAAAGGTAGTAAGACTTATGTTCCATATTTTCTGCTCTTAAGATTACAATTCACATTTATTTTTATTCAGTGTGTCAAATTAAAAAATAGAATACAGAGGTATTTTAAAATATTTCCAAAAGATATTTTCTGTCATAAACTCCAATGGCTACTATAGCACCCTAACCTGTTTTACTAACTTAAGAGTCAATAACTATGTATAGTTAAAATTAAAAGACATAGTGATTTAAGTCTGCTGTTGACAACATTGGTAATACCAATAAGGGTATGGCTATGTCCAATCAGTTTGAAATACTTAGCTTCCATTAATTTCAATTATTTCTCTTTGAGAAAAGAAATACAGAATTAGCTTTAACTAGCCAGCAGATTATGTCAAATGGATATTTTTCCCCCTTTGAAAATCTTAGAAAGGTATTGTCACAGCACATACTATTTTTTTCTTTAAACATTTGTCAGTGCCTTGTACACATGTATTGTTTCAATAAAGCTTCCTGCACAGTCTTATAGAAGATTCATAAGCCATTTTAACATCCCTGTCAACAAACAGCACATGACACAGAAGTGAAATGCCTGGTCATTTGGGGCAAGAGCTACTGTTAGCAAGATAGTATAACAGGCTCTGAGTGAGGAAGCAGCCACCCGTTCACTTTCAGTAGAAGACACAAGGCAGCCAGAGTATCTGTAGGAAGAGGTAGAATGACAAGATAATAAGAGTGAATGGGGCATAGATAGAATGGTGCAATTACACTACAAACAGCCTTTCATTGCTGTTATAGCCTGCTGGGTTAGAGTATTTTCTAGATGTGCAGTTTGTTATTGTTTCTTATACTGCTCTTTTCAAATTTTACCATTTCAGCATTTTCTATTTTATCTGTCTTACCATATATTGTACTCATTCTTTATAAAGCTTATTTGTTTATGGGACTTTTAGTCCCATAAAAACAAACAAATAAAAACAAACAGAAAAATTTTAAGTTATGATTTTTAATATTAGGCTGAGAATCACTAGAAAACAAGGTCTCTGTGATGTCAAACTCCCTGCATTATATGGGGCCATTTGGTAATGGTAAGATCAAGATTTTACTGTAAAAATTATTTTTTTTAATTTTATTTAGTTTATTGTTTTTCAAGTTCAGTTGTCTCTATTTATCTTCATGCCCTCCCCCTGCCTCAGCCCACCCCAACTCCCATCCTCAATCCTAACCCCTTTGGATTTGTCCATGGGTCCTTTTATACATGTTCCTTAAGACCCTTCCCTTTCTTTCCTATATTATCCCCCTCTGCCTTCCCTCTGGTTACTGTAAGTCTGTTATTTATTTCAATATTTCTCTTTATATTTTACTTGCTTGTTTTGTTGATCAGGTTCCACTTATAGGTGAGATCATATGTTATTTGTCTTTTACTGCCTGGCTTATTTCACTTCGCATAATGCTCTTCAGTTCCATCCATACTGTCGCAAAGGGCAGAAGCTCCTTCTTTTTTACTGCTGCATAGTATTACATCATGTAAATGTACCATAGCAACGAAGACCACTATTTTCATTCTTATTTTGGCTCATCAGAATCAATAGTGTAGGAAAAAGGTAAAATGCTTTGCAAATTTTGTTAATTTTTAGACATCACAAGAGCACAATTTGAAACAGCTTGGCAAATCACTTATGTTGCTCTCATTGATTAATTAGCTGTAAATTATAAATTATATTGAAAAAAAACATACCTTTAATTGAAGAAAACCTATTTTTTAGATTAAACCAATGATACTAATTATAATTAAATGTTTTAATTTAATTTAATTAATTTAAGTTAATTTCACTAAATTATTATATTATGATAGAACAATAAAAAGGCAGACTCTCTAAATTTGCTGCATTTTTTTTGTCTTAGTATTTACTGAATTACACAGAATCATAGAATTCATGAGATGGCTAAATGTGACCTAATCTGTGAGACCAGCCAGTCTGGGCCTGGCCACAATGTCCTGAGTAAAACACCTAGCATGTCAGACACTCATACTGAGCAAGGCAGAAAAATAACAAACAGGTTTTGATTGTTTTAGAACAAAACCAGAAGCAGTTTGGTGTTGCCAGATTTTACCTGGCCTGAGATAAATGAGTCTCTGACTCAAATCATCTACTTTGTGAATTTCATCACTTTACTTACTTTACTTGGGCCTTAGTTATTTTACCTATAGAGTAAGTTAGCCCCATTCCAGTGCTACATTCTAATTATGCTTTGTCCTAGTGTTAAGGTGTGGGATTATCTCCAGCAGCAAAATATTAATTTAATCAGGTCGTTCTTTTCTAAATATGTTTACTTGCTTTATTAATTTATCATATTAATAAAAGTGATAAATCTATACTATATCTCAAATACCTTTAAACAAGTAAAGTGAGCAATTTATGCAGTTATTTGTCCATTTATTTTAAAACTAAGTTTGTTTTTTCAAAGAAAGTATCCTCCTTTTTAAAAAATGATTTTATTTATTTGTTTTTAGAGAAAGGGGAAGAAAGGGAGAAAGAGAGGGAGAGAAAAATCAATGTATAAAAGATACATCTAGTGGTTGCCCTTTGCACACCCCCAACTGGGGACCAGGCCTGCAACCCAGGCATGTGCCCCCACCAGGAATTGAACTGGTGACCTTTCAGTTTGCAGTCCAGCGCTCAATCTACTGAGCCACAGCAGCTAGGGCTGAGCTTCATTTTTAACTTTAAAAAATACTAAAGCATCAGTTTTACTTAGACTATCCCTATGATTTAGATTCATCTTTTATCACTTGAAAGCTTTATTTTCAACTAGGATGATTATGTTGCTTTAAGTAGTTTGTTAAAATGTTTGAGTACTCATATCTTCCTAGTTTAATTATAAACATAAAAAATTCTTGGTAGAAATATATATCAGTATAGTTTAATAAAATGACCATTATTCCAATTTTGCTGTTACTGGAGTTTAAAAAGGGACACTTATTCTCTTTCTATACAACATATAATTCTCAGTTTCTATGAGTTGAATATGTAAGATGGGAGTTTAATATTGTTTTTAGTTACAAAATATATAAATACTTCCTATTTGATAACTATCTTTTATGAAATACACCCTACTAGTTGTTTGACATATGATACATCATTTGATAATTTGAATAAATGAGATGTCATAGATAAAAATATGCCCTGGCTAGTGTGTCTCAGTTAATTGCAGCATCATCTCATAACCAACCAAAGGGTTGCAGGTTTGATTCCTGGTCAGGGCACATGCCTAGATTGCAGGTTTGATCCCTGGTCTGGAGCATGTAGGAGGCAACCTGTCAGTTTATCTTTCACAACTTTGTTTTTCTCTCTCCCTTTCTCTCTCTGCAAAAGAAAAAAAAAGTGTCCTCAGGTGATGAAAAGGAAAATAAATCTAAGAAAAAATCATATAACATTATTGGAAACAGGCCAAAATCCTACAAATGAGCAAGATTTGTTTTCAAATAAAATGTTATGCATTTTGTTTATTTAAATCTAGAAATGGCTTAATAGAGAGTTATAAAGTATAACAGTGTATATTACTTTTAAACTACTGGAAACTCTATTTCTCACCATTGCCCTATATTCATATTGTCACAAGTACCCCCTATACATCAAGGATTTAGAAGAAATACCTATGACTTACATTGAAATAAAAACATATTCCACACCATATGTCAAAATGTGTTATTTTATCTTGGCAAAGAAAGGGTACCGGTAATCAACTTATTGACTTAAATTTGACAATATATTTAATTAAAATCATTTTTTGGAGACACATCTCATTATAAACATTTTTGTGTCTTGCCATTAAAATTATTCATTGCATATCATTTATGGTTAAATTTGTTGCATGAATTTAGGTGATGAATGAAAAGATTCCATGTGAGCTATTCTTTATTTGAAGAAAAATGAAATGTAATTTATATTCAATGTGAAAATATTTTAGTGGTAAAAACCTTGATGGTGTTGACTTTAAAATATTATTTATTTCTAAAATATGAGTCAGATTCCCATTTGATAAGTTCTTCAAGAAATACTTAAGATGTAAGATGGTGTACTAAAGCAGACAAATTTTAGTTTATATGTTACAAAAAAGTGGATTTATCCTGCCAAGGTATAATGAAATGTATGCATATTTTCATCATTGATTGGAGTTCCTTTATCATTTTATATAACCTTCTTATTAACAGTAAGTTTCCACAGTCACAGCAACAACATTCTCTCTGTAATTTTATTTTAGCACTTTGTTTTAGTTATCTATTGTTGTGTAATAAACTAGCACAAACTTAGTGACTTAAAACAACGCATATTTATTATCTCAAAGTGTCTGTGGGTCTGGAATCCTAGCATAACTGGTCTGGGCCTTGGCTTTAGGCATTTATTGGGCTGTATACTGTAGGTGTTAGCCAGGGCTGGAGTCTTGCAGAAAGTTGTCAAAGTTGTTTCTGATCCACTCATTTTTGTTATTTATTCAGGACCCTTCTCTTCAAGCAAATTGAATAAACTTAAGAAGGCATCAAAAATTTAAAATACTTAACATGATATAAGGAAGGATGATCATTTAATACAGTACAGGTGACTAATATTGGAAGTTTTTTTATTGTTCAAATACAGTTGTCTCCATTTCCCCACCACTACTCTTTCCCACCCCATCCATCCCCACCTCCCATCCTGGATCCTATGCCTGTTTGGCTTTTTCAATGGGTCCCTTATACATGTTCCTTGATGACGCTTCCCTTTCTTTCCCCGCATTACCCTCCTCCCCTCTGGTTTCTATCAGTTTTGTTCTTTATTTCCATGTCTCTGGTTCTATTTTGCTTGCTTTGTTTTATTGATTAGGTTCCACGTATAGGTGATATCATGTGGTATTTGTCTTTCACTGCTTGGCTTATTTCACTTAGCATAATGCTCTCCAGATCCATCTGTGCTGTCAAAAAGGGTAGGAGGTCCTTTCTTTCTGCTGTATTCCATTGTGTAAATGTACCACAGTTTTTTGATCCACTCTTTTACTGACGGGCACATAGGTTGCTTCCAGCACTTGGCTATTGTAAATTGTGCTGCTATGAACATTGGGGTGCATAGGTTCTTTTGGATTGGTGTTTCAGGATTACTAGGATATAATCCCAGCAGTGGAATTGCCTGGTCAAAAGGTAGTTTCTTTTTAAGTTTTCTGAGGAAATTCCACGCAGCTCACCATAATCCTGGGGGGCGCTTTTTTTGAGAGACTTTAGAAGTGCCCCAGGATTATGGTGAGCTGCATACATAGCAACTATTTAAGGAAAACAACAACAAAGCAAAATGTAAGAAACAATGCAGAAATGTTTATTTGTGAGGTAATTGGTTGCATTGCACAACTTCAGAAATGGTTTATTTAGATAAATAATTTTTTAGTTCAGGCTGACATATTTCAGCCTAGTCAAAGGGAAAATTCATCTATAGGTTCTTCAGAAAATGCATATTCTAAAGCCATCAACTAACCTTAACAATGTTTATGAGGATCCACTCCTAAAAGGTTAAGTAAAACTCTATTCCAAGGTTTCTATAAGGATAGTCAACATATCTTAGTTCACTCTACCAGGTCACAGCTGTGATCTCCCCAACATCTCTTCTGGGGACCTGTGTGAACTCTTCTCACTATAGCTACTCATCTTTGCAGTCACTCTCTGTGCACAATCTGGGATACTTTGCTGGTTGATTATTTTGTCTTCATTAAATACATGCCAATATAATTCTGAATCCAAGCATTCCCTTTCCTTTTCCAGTCTAATACATTTAAAAGAATAAAAGTAATGAGGAATAGCATTGCAAGTGGGAAGATGAAAGAAAATGTAGTAGTGATGGAGAATTACTGAGGGCCAATAAACAGTCATTCGAAAAAATTAATGATTCAGAGTGATAGAAGGTGACAGTGCAATACTGTGGGCTGATATAAACTACTGAGTAATGTCTTGGCTGCCCAATATTTCAATAGGGCCAGATGGTAGCAAATAGTCACCACAGCACTGCAGTAATGTTCTTGTCTTCCGAGATTTGGCATGCTTCCAGATTAACCATCTGTTAAACAAAAAACTTAACTGTCATGGCTGGAAGCCTGTTTAGAAGAAAGAGTGTATTTAGCTGTGTGCTAGCTGAAAAAGACCATTCCTGGGGAATAAAGTCTAAACCACCAGAATCAGAGCTATGTAGAGAAGGTAACATACCTACCTTCCTGAAGCTAACAGGCACTTTTACACATTGTATTTTGGGGAAGAAAGTTTGTAAGTTGTTTTGAAAGAATTTAGCAACAGTGCAAAAGGGTTCCCCTTTCTCCACATCCTCACCAGCACTTGTTTGTTGATTTATTAATAATAGCCATTCTGACAGGTGGTAGGTGATATCTAATTTTGGTTGTTTATTTATTTTTAATCATTTTCATTGTTATTCTATTGCAATTGTCCCAATTTTTCTCCTTTTGCCCTCCTCCACCCATTGCACCCTCATTCCCACAGTCAATTCCTACACTATTGTACATGTCCATGGGTCATTCACACATGTTCTTTGTCTGGTCCCCTCCCCTTGTTTCCACCACTGTCCCCCTCTCCACTCTATTCTGTTCACTTTCAGTATGTTGCATGTTTCCAGGCCTATGGTTCTATTTTGTTAGTTTATTTTGTTCATTAGATTTCTCTTATAGGTGGCATTATATGGTATTTGTCTTTCACAGACTGGCTTATTTCACTTGGCATACTATTCTCCTGTTCTATCCATGGTGTTGCAAAATGTAGGCATTCCTTCTTTCTTTCTGCTGTGTTATGTTCCATTGTGTAAATGTACCACATGTTTTCAATCCACTCATTTCTGATGGGTGCTTAGGTTCTTTCCAGCACTTGGCTATTGTAAATAACACTGCTGTGAACATTGGGGTGCATAGATTCTTTCAAACTGATGTTTCAGGATTCTTAGGGTATAATTTCAGCAGAGGGATTGCTGAGTCAAAGGGCAGTTCTATTTTTAGTTTTCTGAAGAAATTCCATACTGTTTTCCACAGTAGATGTACCAGTCTGCATTGCCACCAATAGTGCATTAGGGTTCCCTTTTCTCCACAACTTCTCCACACTTGTGGTTTCTTGACTTGTTTATGATGGCTATTCTCACCAGTGTGAAGTGGTATCTCATTGTGGTTTTAATTGGCGTCTGATCGCTAGTGATGCTGAGCATCCTTTCACATGTCTCTAGATCCTCTGTATGTCCTCCATAGTGTAGTTCTTTGCCTAGTGCCCCAGTTCCTTGCCTATTTTGTAATTGGGTTGTTTATCTTCCCAGAGTGCAGTCCTGTGAGTTCTTTATGTATTTTGGAGATCAAACCCTTGTCCAAGGTATCATTTACAAATATATTTTTCCATATAGTTGGTTCCCTTCTCATTTAACTGCTGTTTTGTTTAGCCATGCAGAAGCTTTTTATTTTGATGAGATCCCATTTGTTTATTCTTTCCTTTATGTCCCTTGCTCTAGGGGACATGTAGATGAAAATATTGCTGCATGGAATATCTGAGATTTTCCTGCCTGTGTTCTCTTCTAGGACTCAGCAATTCATAATGTCATTTAAAGAACTGAATAAAAAAATCAAAGTATAAAAATGTGTATCTGAGTGATACAAAGTCATGTCCTTATTAAGATATAAAAGGAGTTTCCTCCAGCATGAAACATATACTGTGTGTGCGTGCTTGTATGTGTGTATCTATACCAGTATCTTTAAAATTGTTTATGTGTGATGTCATGGCAGGACATTGTGGGGGAGCTTTGTCTGTAGATCCCCCCACCCCCACCCCCCCACCCCATCTGCAATGGACGAGAATAAATCTACCAAGACATAATCTTCTTGGGGAGGAAAAGTGGCCAGTCTCTCAAGGGAGAAGGGCCAAAAGCCTGTTCCTCAATGGGCTTTTATTGGGTTCATTCACACAAGAATTCAGGTAAAGCTCATTAATCATTGCCAGGCAGTAAGGATCAAACAACACATAACAAAGAACTCTGAGGGCCTAATTTGAGTCAGGATCAGATAGCTAGAGCTGTAAAACTTTGAGGAACAAACTCACTACTTGCCTGGACCTTTATAATTTAACTGAGAGCATTGTAAACAAAGCAGATTTCACAGGACTTTACATATTCTTTCTTAGGCCTGATCACCCAGGGAACCTGGCCTTTCCAGCACAGGGCTGTACCACCCTATCATTGTTTCAGGCTTAGGTGGAGCAAAGGAAATAAGGCAGCCAAGAGATTAGGAGATTTCTTGCAGGCAATGAGGACTCAGGCTTTGTCAAAGCCGAGGGGCGAGGGTACATCACCTCCTTTTGCTGTAACCCCCAAAGTCATTCCTTGGGGGCCTCCCACATGATTGTGCCTGTCTTAAATCATTCCCCCTTTGGGGAATCTTACCCATCATTGGCTAACCGACCAAGCATTGGGGGCTAGTTATGGATTAAGTAAAAGGAGCAGAAGCGGTGCTCCTGCCAGGGAGATAAGCCTTTGTCTCCTTGGTGGTTTATGGTCCAAGGGTCCTAGGTTGCTCCCTCAGCCTTAGCCTTGGTGGGCGTTAAAGCTTCTGAAACCAGGCAGGGCAGTTCCCAACAGGACATATAAACGATGAGTGTGGGATGAGCTCACTAATCAAAAGTAGAAACTAACTTGACAGCATCAGAAAAAGGTTTTCCATTTTCTATTGTTAAAAGATAAACTGAGGCATATGACAAATTTTAAATTTATTGGAGAAAAAATTACTTTGAATTGGGTAGTGCCAAACTAGATGTAGTTCAGAGTGTTATACCATCTGGAGCTAGGGGAAAGACTTTTTTAGAGAAACGGCAGAGCTATTCAACCAAATTATTTGACTGGCTATAACTTAAGCAGGTGCATTATTCTGAAAAGTCTGGTGGCTACTTGTGACCTGGCACTTAGGTTTCTTAACTTTGAAGCATTACAGGTTTAGAGTTTGATTTGCTTAGGAGGCTACCAAGGCACTAAAGCCACCACAATCTAATGCCCTCCTTATTTAATTAATTTAACACTTGTCATTTTAGGGGGTTCAATTTCCCTGTTCCTGATTCTCTGGTAGTAAATTTAGTATAGAGAGACTATCGAGAAGTAAGTTACTCTGAGGAGAGGAAAATAAATGCTTGCATCCTGAGCAAAGATTTCTCTATATTTTCCCCAAGAAAACTCTGAGGAATACAGTATCCTCTCTAGAATATTAATCCAGAGCTATTACCATTGTATGCTGTGACATTTTTACAATTTAATCTTCAGGTTGAATTTTTTTTATCTTGGGAAATAATATATCTTTTTTAAATTGACATATAACATTGTGTAAATTTGAGGTGGACAACATGGTGATTTGATACATTTATAGCAATCTAGTGTAAGCTAACAAACACATCCATTATATCATGTAATTACTAACACTTTGTGGTGAGAATATTTAAGATCTAGTTTCTTGCAGCTTTGAATTGTATGACAGTATTGATAAGTATAAAGACAATACTGTGCATTATATCTCCTGAATCTATTCATCATCTAACTGAGTTTGTATCCTTCAATCAATATCTTGTTAATTTCTGCCACCCTCCTCCACCCTCCCCAGCCCTGGGTAACCACCATTCCTTTCTCTGTTTCTATGAGTTTTGTTTTTGTTAGATCCCATATGTAAGTGATATCATATAGTGTTTGTCTTTCTCTGTCTTCTCTCACTTAGTACAATGCCCTCATTGACCATCCATGCTGTGGCAAAAAGCAGGATATCCTTCTTTATTGTGGCTGAATGATATTTTATTGTATATAATTATAAGTCATCTTTAATCCATTTAGTCATTGATGGACATTTAAATTCTTTACATATTTTGGCTATTGTTTATAATGTTTTAATTAGCATAGAATATCCTGTTATTCTGTTTGCATTACCTTTGGATATATACCCAGAATCATTGCTGGATCATATTGTATTTCAGTATATAATTTTCTGAGGAAACTCTATACTATTTTCCATAGTAGCTGATCCAATTTACATTACTACCAACAATGTACAGAAACTCCTTTTTCTCTATATCCTCTCCCACATTTGTTATCTCAAGTCTTTTTGATGATAGCTTTTTTAACAAGTTGAGGTGACATTTAATTGGTATTTTGACTCCATTGTCAAATATTAGTTGACCATATATGTAAGTGATTTTTACTGAATTCTCTATTCTCTTCCATTCATCTATGCATCTATTTTACATCAGTGTCATACTGTTTTGATTGCCAGAGCTTTGTAGTATACTTTTTAATCATGAAGTGTGATACCTCCAGCTTTCTTTCTCTTCCTCTGGATTCTTTTTGTTATTTGGGATTTTTGGGGTTATGTAAATTTTGAGGACTATATTTCTATGAAAAATGTCATTGGAATTTTGATAAGATTTATCTTGATTCTATAGATGAGTTTGGTGAGCATGGACATTTCCATGATATGAATTTTGGAAACCCATGAACATGGAGCATTTGTGTCTTCTTCAGTGTTTTTTTCATCAACATCTTGTAGTTCACATTAAACAGATCAATCATTTTGCTGATTAAATTTATTCCTAGGGATTTTATTGTTTTTGATACTATTGTGAATTTGAAAGTTTTAATATTTCTTTTTCAAACATTTTGCTCTTAGTCTATAGAAACAATTGATTTATGGGTGTTGATGTTATATCCTGCAATTTTACTGAATTTGTAGATTTGTCCCAATAGTTTCTGATAGAGTCTTTAGAATTTCCAATATACAAAGTCTTTCCAGAAGGTACCCAGACATGTAATATGGAAAATAGAGGCATTTATTGAAGAAGGTAAAATATATAAGAAATATTATATAAAGGACAATGATGCCTCAGTCCCCTTCAATGTAGGTACCTTGGGACCACACACGGTTCTCCCAATCACCATCAGATGTCCCATTGGTATTAATTCTCATTTAAATGTTAGATATAATTCACCAGGGAAGAAACTATCTAATACTGTGTTGGGAGTTTATTATTTTTATTACTTATTTAATCCCCTTACTCATTACTAACATCTTCAAATTTTCTATTCAATATTTAGTCCTGGTAAGTTGTATATTTCTGAAAATTTATCTACTTTATATAGGTTGTCCAATATGTTGGCACATGATTGTTCATAGTATTTTCTGATGATTCTGTGCATTTCTGTATTATTAGCTGTAATGTATTCTCATTCATTCCTGATTTTATTTGAGTTTTCTGTTTTTCTTTGTTAGGCTAACTAAAAGTCTGACAATTTTGTCTTTTAAAACCTAATTTTCAGCCCTGGCTGGTTTGTCTCAGTGGATTAAGTGCAGGTCAGTGAACCAAAGGGTCCTAGGTTTTGTTCCCAGGGCACATGCCTGGGTTGCAGGCCAAGTCCCCAGAAGGGGGTGCTCAAAAGGCAACCACACATTAATGTTTTTCTTTCTCCCTTCCTTCCTTTCTGTAAAAATAAATAAGTAAAAAATTAAAAAAAACACTAATTTTCAGTTTTGTTGATCTTTTCTACTATTTTCTTGTCTCTGATCTTTGTTATTTCCTTCCTTCTACTAACCATGGGCTTAGTTTGCTCTTTTTTTTTTTTCTGGTTCCTTTATGTGTAAAAGTAGATTGTTTAAATGAGATTATTTTTCTTAAAATATTTCTTTTTCACTTTTAACTTCTCTTTCAAAGCTGACTTTGCAACATATCATGTTTTTTGACATTGTGTTATTTTCATTTCTTTCAATACATATCTTTGATATCTCTTTTGATTTACTTTTTGATCCATTGCTTTAATAATTTTGTTGTTTAACTTTCATGTCTGTGAATTTTCCTGCTTTCTTCCTGTTAAGTTTTTAGTTTTATAGCATCATAGTCAGAAAAGATACTTGGTTTGATTTCAACCTTCTTCAGTTTGGTAAGACTTGTTTATGGCCTACCATATTATCTTTCCTACAGAACTTTCTGAGTGCACTTGAGAACAATGTGTATTCTCCTGTTGTTTAGTAGAATGTTCAATAAGTGTCTGTTAGGTTCATTTGGTATAAAATGTAATTTATTTGTCATAAAGTATGACTCAAGTCCAACAATTCCATGATGAATTTGTCTGTATGAGCTATCACATACTGAAAGTGGGATATTCAAACCCTCTACTATTATTTTATTGTCTATTTCCCTCTTTAGATGTTTTACTATTTGCTTAATACATTTAGTAGCTCCCATACTGGGTTTATGCATTTATAATTATTATATCATCTTGATAAGCTAACCTCTTTATTATTATAAAGCGTCTTTCTTCCTTCTTACTGTTTTTGGCTTAAAGTCCATTCTGTCTGATGTTAGTGTAGCTACCTACACTTTTCTTTAGTTTCCACTTATATAAAAGGTCATTTTTCTTCCTTCACTTTAAGCCTATGTGTTTCCTTTAAGCTGAAGTGATTCTCTTATAAGCAGAATGTAGTTGGGTTTTGTCTTTTATTCATTCAGAAATTCTGCTTTTGACTATAAAATCAATCAAATTACATTTGGAGTAATTATTGACATGTAAGGAATAATTAACATGATCTTATTAATTATTTTAAAATAGTTTACCATTCAATTGTTCCTTTATTTCTTTAATGCTGCCTATTTTTGTTATTTGGTGATTTTCCACATGGGTAATTGAAATGAACTATATTTAAAAATGCCTTAAACCATTGAGAAATAGATAAATAAATAGGGATAAAGATAAATATATTTAGATACATAGATATAATTGCTGAATAGGCTTTCTATTAATTTCTATTTTTTAAGAAAATAAAGTTGGTAAACTTGTAACATCTTTTAGATTAGATATAACTCTCTCTTACTCTCTTCTAATTATATATACATTGAGCTTTCAAATCTACTTTCCAACTATGACCCCAATATCTTTTCTCTTTCTCCTTTATTCTCTTTTAAGTTGATTGAATAAAAACAAGATATAGAAGATATAGTGATATGAATAGTCCAAATCAGATAATGGTTAAATGTTTCAACCATACAGACTTGGGCTATACTGAAAGTAGGTAGCTCAAATAAGAGGAAACAAATAGTTTGAAAGCTATTAGAAATGTTCTAAGTTGATCATTACCTGTCACAATGATTCTGTTTTTAACATTCATACATTTCATTTTTGATAAACTATATAAGACTCTATATAAAAACAACTAGGTATATCCAGTCGTTAGCTATGATATAGCAAATGGAGTTTCTATGACCACCTTCTGACTACCATTTTAGTGCTTTTTCCTTGACACTACTAGGTCAAAAACTCTTGAGGATACTGGACAACTCAGGTGAGTTGTTCTAAGGCTTTATGGAAATTATTTACTAGGACAATCATGTCAAATGTAATAGTCTGAAAGACAAAAATATTAGGAAAAAAATGTTTGTACTGAGCTCAAGGGACTCCTGAAGTTAACTTTAGTTAAATCATTTTCATGTACTTGGATGGGTAAAGATCTGCATGCAAATTATTGATATTAAAATTTAATTTCAAGATACAAGTGGACTCCACTGTTCTTCACATTAATATTTTAATAAAATTTTTAGTTGGTAAATTCTGGGCATTCAGAAAGAATTATGCATTCCCTATAAATATGCTTTGGTTTTAAGTGGATTTATTATCAGTTTTAATATTTTCATTATACTTTCATTATTATGGATTTTGGAAATTTAAGAATAGCCTAATTAAACATATGCAGGAGCCTGTAGAGGACAACTGTTTATTCAGTGGAACTATGAGAGCCAAATGGATGGTGCTAGGATTGCTTTTCTAATCAATTGACTTACTTTCACATTTCTTTAGTAATGCAGATAATTTTAATAAATTATTTTTGTCTTTAAATACCATGAAAAATATGGAAGACATATATTATAATTTACTTCAAAATGAAATTCAGTGTATAATCATCATTTAAAGAAATTTTGATATATAATTTCAATTATCCATATGTATTATACATGCAATATAAATCATATTAAGCCAAAAAAAATCTCAAATACAAAATCTCTGATTCCTTGTGTGAGAATATCTTTAGAATTTTTATCAAGGGTCATAAACCTTGTACTAAGGCATATGTATACATAATTAGACTTTATATTGCTAAATTATTCTCCAGAATGGCAGACCAAACTATCTCTGATGAGAATAAAAATATCCTACTCATTATGTCCTATTATCTTTATTGTTTTATGTTCCACATTTAAGTTTTTAAAGCATCTTCTTTCAAACTTTGAACATGGAGTTATGTGGAGATACAGTTTTATGTTCTCCTTAATAGCAGAACATTTTCTGATACCATCTGCTAAACAATATATTTTTATATTGATTTTAGTGACATATTTATTGTATATTTAGTTGTCATTTATGAATCGGTATGTTAAATCTCCTTATTGTGTTCCTTTAGTTTCAGTAGCCCTACAACTACCACCATCTTTATTTCTATGTCTTTGTTGTATGTCTGCTCATTTGTTTTCTTTTCAAAATGAGCCCCAAATCAGATAGCAACACACACACACACACACAGCATGTGGCACTGTGGTGTACAATCCCATTTGCTGCCCTCAACCAGGCAAGTCCTCATGTCAGTAACTGACTTTAGGCTATACAAAGAAACAGCACTGGGAGGGAGTAAATGGGGAAAATGCAACTTACTAGTTTTAATCTGCAAGCTCTAAAGGTGGGGAAAGAGAGAAATAAATGCACTTTGTCAGCTTGCATTGTCAGCAGTTGTCTTTTCATGTTTTGACTTTATTATTCCACTCCATTGGCCTGAACAGCTAGTGATTGTTTCTCTGGAAAAGGGGCAGCCAAAATCTTAACATGACAACATGGGAAAAGTAGAACCTACTTAGAATTTTGTTTTAATTTCCATCCTCAACATAATCTTCAGGTAATGTCAGACTTCATGCTGCAAGTAAAATTTGTAGGAGCTCTACAGGCTCATGCTTCCTTCTTGCTGTCATAGTTTTTTTGTAAGGTAAATTCTAGTGCAGTACTAGCCCTGCTAGCTGACATTTGTAACAGTTGACCGATATTAATAAGAAAGTGATTAAGGGTTTTCAGGAATATCTGTAAAGGATGGATAGACAAAACCGAAGCAGGGGAGGATCAAGGGTGGGAAGTGGGGATGGCTGGGGTGGGGAGAGTGGTAGAAGGAAAGAGACAACTGTACTTGAATAACAATAAATATTGTACTTGAACAACAATATAAGTTTATATATATATAATTTCATTAAAAAATGATTATAATGGAAAAAGAATTATATCCAGAAATACTAACATCATCAGCAAAGTACAGTAAAGCCCTGATTTCTTTTATGTGTCATATTTTTTAAATTAACAATGGAAACTTTGTAGAACTTTGTTATAGGTTGAAAAAATAATAACAGTAGGTATTAATACTAAAATTCAATGAATCAAAATGTAGTTCTATGATCATTTACTTTCCCTATAGCCCAAGTCTATGTAATTATGGATCTGATGGTATCACATTCACAAGGAGGTTCAAATATTTTTGCAGAGGATAAAATCTAGAGTGCTTTAATGAAGGGATTTCAAAGCTAAACTGTCTGAACTAAAGTATATTTTCAACACTTGCTCAATGTGACCTTAGCAAATTAATTTTATATTTGGTAAAATTTCATATGAAATGCTTTACATAGATTTTTCTTGATGTAGTTAAGATCATCTCAACAGGGAAGCTGTAATCGAAAAAGTTATTCATGTTTAGGGTTGAATTACACTCAGTAGAAGTTTTTGGTTTTGCCTTTCAGTGTAAAAAATCATTTTTATTTTTCAGTTAGATGAAACTGTTGAAACACAGTATATTAAGACACAAACTGTAATGTACTCCTAGAAAAGGAAGTCACATAATTAGTGTTGAGCATGCAATTCTTATTGAGCAACACAATTCTGATCTGACTCAAGAAACCAAACCCCACTTGTGATTATGGGTTCTGAAAATGTATTAGAATAATGAATGTAGGGCACCGGTCACCCTGTTGTAGTGTGCTTGTCTTCTCTGTAAGGCATTCTGGAACCTGTGGCAAATCCAAGCAGCTTGTCTGCCCAACACCCATTCCAGTTCTCTTCCAGTGTGCCGAGATTGGAAAGTTAAATAGAGTTCCTAGACTTTTTGTCTGTGATTTATGTTTCATCAGGTACTTGCATTTGTGGGGAACTTTGACTTTGAGCTAAATTACATAGATAAAGAAACAAGATTGGGGGAATCTATTTTGCTGGGGTGGGTTTTAGCAAAAGAGATTGGGTGAATAATAGAGTGATAGACAATCCAACTACGTATTTCTTTTTGGTTTACCACTCTCACAATAAATTAACTTTTGTGCGTAAGGTATGAA
The DNA here is from genome assembly GCF_004126475.2 of Phyllostomus discolor. Lineage (NCBI taxonomy): Eukaryota > Metazoa > Chordata > Mammalia > Chiroptera > Phyllostomidae > Phyllostomus > Phyllostomus discolor. Next base: position 68,961,080 of record NC_040909.2, read on the forward strand.
TGATATAACTACCTGCCTTCATTTGACTATATGGGTGTATTAGAAAGGTGTATGTAACATTATAGTAGCATATATTTTTCTAGCTCCTACTGCATTTAACTATGGCCATTGTATACACTGGCTCATTGAATCCTCAAATCACCCTGTGAATTAAATCCCATTAGTATTTCACTTTACAATGAGAAAATTAAGTCACCAGACATGAAAATAATTTTCCCAGGGTCACAATGAGAGTGTTGGAAATAGGACCTTAACTCAGGCAGGTTAGCTTTGAAGTCCCTTCATTTAACCATTGTACTGTTAATCCTCTGCTAAAGTATCTTAATCTTCTAATGATTGTGATGCCAGAAAGTCCAATGTCATAATGACTTGAACTACAGAGAAAGTTAAAAGTTCATAGCAGAGCCCTGGCTGGCATAGCTCAGTGGACTGAGCGCAGGCTGCAAACCAAAGTGTTTCAAGTTCAATTCCCAGCCAGGGCACATGCCTGGGTTGCAGGCCATGACCCTCAGCAACCACACATTGATGTCTCTCTTTCTCCCTCCCTTCCCTCTCTAAAAATAAAAATAAATAAAATCTTTAAAAAAATAGTTCATAGCAGAACACTTTGATTCCTTGATTTGTAGTACACTAAAGCTTGAGGCTCAGTTCCCAGACTTCAGCTAAAATTTGGGGAATGTAACAAGGAAAACCACTTCCTATGTGGTCCAATAAGCTCTTGTGAGTTTGTTATCTCTTGAAATTTGACCTGTTCCATCCAGATGTTTACTGAGCAGTATGCCTTGTAAGCCAGGGATCAACTATTTAGTCCATTTGCAGTCACCACAAGCATAATAGTAGCAAGTATTGAAAGCATTTGGAGTCACTACAAGCATAATAGTATAAGTACTGAAAGTATTTGGGTTGGCAAACCTGAGTTGATGAAAGAGAATTTCAGAATGAATTGAAAGAAATGAGCACCAAATAGGTCTATGAAGAAGGAAGGGGAATGATCCATGCATTTTTCTTTTTTCTTTTTTAAAATTTTTTATTATTGTTGTTCAAGTACAGTTGTCTCCATTTTCACCCCACCATGGCCCCCCGTCCCACCCATACTCACCCCACAGGTTCCCTCAAAGGGGGAATCCACCTCCTTTGGCTTTGTCCCTGTGGCCTTTATGCATGTTCCTTGATGGCCTTTCCGCTATTTTCTCCTTTATCCCTCTCCCCTCCCCACTCTGGATACTGTCAGTTTGCTGTTTATTTCAATGTCTCTGGTTATATTTTGCTTGCTTGTTTGTTTTGTTGATTATGTTCCATTTATAAGTGGCATCACATGGTATGTGACTTTATCCAATGTCACTTTATCTTTTAGCACCTGACTTCATTATTTCATTTAGCATAATGCTCTCCTGATCCGTGCATGCTGTCATCAAGAATAGCAGCTCCTTTCTTTCTGCTGTGTAGTATTCCATTGTGTAAATGTACCATAGTTTTTTGATCCACTCACTGGTGGGCATTTAGGTTGCTTTCAACACCTGGTTATTGTAAATTGTGCTGCTATGAACACTGAGGTGCATAGGTTCTTTTGAACAGGTGTTTCAGGATTCTTAGGATATAATTCCATCAGTGGTATTGCTTATACATGCATTTTTCAAAGTAGACATTTTGTAAATGATAACTGAGGCAACCTGAGCTAGAGAAAACAAAGCAGACAAACACACTACAATATAAGAAGATTACAGTTTATATAAGTATTTGGTGGCTACCAGTATGAACATAATCTATACACATAATATTATTTCCCATGAATTGGAAAAAGGACTCACATTTATCTCTTTTGTTTATTATCTATTTGACTTTTCATTTTAAGCCTTATAACTTTCTCTAATGTCATGGGCTACTTTGTGGTATACTAGAATACTTCAGGGAGAAAGGTTGAGGAAAATGATACATCAGTTCCTTCTCAAAATAGGAAACCAGAGATATAAAACAGGTAACATATTCCTTTAGGGCATAAGCCCAAGATCTGACAATAAATACTTAAACTTTTCTCATGTATGTATCTTCCCAACAATTAAGGTGATATTTTATTATGATTAAGTAGCAGAGTTTTTTCCTTTTCTAAAAAAATTGAAAATAAATGGATTGCAGTTACAAATAAAATTTGCAACTATTTGTTTAACTTAATGTTTATGAGTTATTGGAAGAAGTGTCATTCAGGTTAGGGTTCAACATTCATAATATCTACTTTATCCCTTTTACTGTGCTTTTTAATTAAGCTTTAATATTTGGATTTAGGGAAATTGAGAAGATAGTACAGAGAACTACCATGTTCCCCATACCCAATATCCCATATGACTAATCTTACTTTTGTGTAATTCCTTATAACTAATGAACTAATATCAATAAATTATTTTATTGAAGTCTGTAGTATATTCTAATTTATTTAGTTTTAAATAATGTCTTTTTTTTCTATTCCAGGATCTCATAGTACTTTTAACCTTCATGTCTCCTCACATTTTCTTGTATGTGAATGAACTTTTTCATACTTCTCTTGATTTTTATGTCATTGAGTGTTTTCAGGAGTATATTACAGGATGCCCTTCAATTTGGAACTCTCTGATATTTTTTTATTCTGATAAACTAGCTTCTTGAAAAGAGCTTCATTTTCATTACATCATACGCAGTGTACAAACTTTCAACCCGATTTATGACTGCTGATGTTGACCTTGGCAAAGATAGTTGCTCCAATGTAAAGTTACTCTCTACCTCTTTCTATGCTGTACTCTTCAGAAGGAAGCTACTGTATGAAACCTTCACTTTAGAAGTAGGGTGTTATACCCTCTTTTATTTAGGGGGTATCATCTACAAAAAATTATTTAGAATTTTTCAGCAAAGAGACTTGTCTCTTCTTCATTTATTAATTTATTCAATCATTTTATATCCATATTGACTCATGGGTATTTATTTTATACATCAGGTTTTAACCCAATATTAATCTATTAATTTCTAGTTCAAATTGCTTCAATTTTGACCATTGGAAGCACTTTTCAGACTACTTCTGCAAATTTTTGACATACCATAGTGATGGTAAGATTTCTATTTTTGTTCTGTTTTTGGAGCAGTTTGTTACATTCTGGCACTACATGATACTTCAGGATCATGTTATATATTTCCTGACCAAATTCAGGAATCAGGCATTTCTCTCAAGAGCCCTGGTTTCTTTTATTGGAGAATAATATTGGAAAGCAAGATCTGGGTGTTACTTGGATGTCCTTTCTTTTAGGGGTTCTCAGCTGACAGAGCAAAAAATATATATCTGTGTGTACTAATACCCATGTAAACATATATCTAGATATGTTTCTCTCTGTATATTAATCTGTATTAATGTTAAGCTAAACCTAAATTAATAATAATTCAACTGCATTTCCTCATGGATTATTTTTGCATCCTCCCTTGATTATCTGTAAACTCTCACTCTAATTCTGAAAATATGCCACCCATCATCAGGCATTCATTTACTGAAATATCAAAAGTTAGTAAACACAAGTATAACAGTATCAAGATTCTTAACCTATAACCCTATGGAGAAAACCATTATCAACTGAAGCACAGTGCTTATGTGCAGTTCCTTTGCCTTTTGCCTTATAGACTCAAATCTTTTCCAAAGTTACTTAGGTCTACATATCTTCTCCTGATACTCTTCAGTGAGGTTGTTTCATATATTGGTAATACAATTAGATTTTCTTGCCACAGTCTGAAGTCCCCTAATCTCTTAAGTGACACTCTTTTTAATTTGCATGCAATATATTTCATATTTCATTCTGTCAATGTTTTTGTGACAAATGATAGAGTCACGTATCCACAATGATAGTATCACACAGAATAGTTTTAGTGCCCTAAATAAGTCCTGTGTTTCACCTACTCATACTTCCTGTCTTCTCTTCTTTGCCCTGGAATTATCTTGTTTTGAAATTTACATTATATTTTTGCCTTTTCCAGAATGTGATAAAAATTGAAGCATTCAGTATGTAGTTTTTTCAGACTCACTTTTTCTCACTTCACATATATTACTGTTTTCCTCAATGTCTTCTTTTGAATTGATAGTTCATTTATTATTACAAAATTTTATTTTATATATAAGCTATAGTTTTTAATTAATTCACTTGTGGACTGATATCTTGAATGTTTATAGTTTTTGACAATACAACTAGGTTGATATAGACATCTGTGTGCATTATGTGTGCAAATAATTTTCAAATCAAATAGATAAATACTTACTTGGAAGTTCAATAAATGGATCATATAATGAGATTGTTTGCCTTTGGAAGAAACTTCCAAACTTTCTTCCAAGTGGCTGTACTATTTGGTACATTCACTAGCAATCAAAGACAGTTCTTGTTGCCACAAATCCTTGCCAGCAATTGCTATTGTAGTGTTCTGAATTTGAGCCATGCTAATAGTTGTTAATGGTACCTCATTGTCTAATTTGCAATTCTTTATTGACAAATGGTATTGGACAACTTTTCATATGCTTATTAGCCATCTGTATATTTTGTAAGGTGTTCCTTTAGATTCTTTGCCCATTTTTAAACTAGGTTATTTGATTTCTTGCTCTTAAATTTTAAGGAGACTTTTTATATTTTGGAGCCCAATCCTTTTCACATATGGATTTTCCAAATATTTTTCCCCAGGCTCTGGCTTTCATTTCCATTCTTCTAACAGTATCCTTTGCAGTATAGAATTTTTAATTTTAATATTGAAGTCCAATATATTAATTTTTAATACATTATGTTTATGCTTTTGGTGTTGTATCTAAAAACTCATCTCCAAACATAAGGTCCCATAGATTTTCTTTTATGTTTTGTAAGTTTGTATAGCTTTCCATGTTACATTTAGATATATGTTTTATTTTGAGTTAATTTGTCTAAAATGTAACATTATTTTAATTTAATTTTTGCACATAAATATCATAGCATAACAGCACCATTTGTTAAGAACTATTCCTTCTCTATGGAATTGCTTTTGCTCCTTTGCAGAAATCAGTTGGCTATATAGTGTGACTCTATTTCTGGGTTTTCTATTCTGTTTAAATGCTCTGTTCATTTGCAGATACCTTGCTCTCTTGATTACTATAATTTTATTAAACCCTGACATCAACTAGTATAAATCTTTAAAATATATTGTTTTTACAGTATTCTGCTATTTATTCTAGACCTATTTTCATTCCATATAAATTTGGAAATCAGTTTGTAACTATGTACAAAATAGAGTACTGATTTTAACAAGATTGTTTTAAAACTGTAGGTAAATATGAGAGAAGTGACATCTTAGCAATATTCAGTCTTTTAATATATAAACAGGGAGTTTTGTATATAATTTTCCATTTATAGATTGGGACCAATTTTCTTGAATTATTCCTATGCATTTCACTTTGGAGTGACTTATTAAATGGCATTTTTTACTTTATTTTTATTATTGACACTAGTACACATGTCTGAAATCCTTTGCCCTTTGCCCATCTCCAACCTGCTCCTGCCCCTGCCCCCTACTTCTCTCTGGCCATCACCATACTGTTGTCTGTGTCTACAGTTTATGCATATATGCTATTTGGCTAATCCCTTTACTTTCTTTAATCCATTTACTTCTTCTGCTCTCCCATCTGACTGCTATCAGTTCAATGTATCCATGCCTCTGTTTCTATTTTGTTTGCCAGTTTATTTTGTTTATTAGATTCCACATACAACTGATATCCTATGGTATTTATCTTTCTCTGACTGGCTTATTTCACTCAGCCTAATAATCTCCAAGTCCATCCATTCTGTCACAAAAAGTAAGATTTTGTTTTTTAATGGCCACATAGTATTCTATTGTGTAAATGTACCACTAGGTTTCCCATATGTCAGTAGGTCCATCCACGTTGTTGCAAATGACAAGATTTCATTATTTTTTATGGAGAATTAATATTCACTCCATTGTGTGTATATATAATATATAATACACAATACACACTATAATATGTATAATCTTTATATATTATTTTTTCATTCGTGCATATAGGAAGGCTTATGTTGTTTCCATATCTTGCTTATTGTAAATGATGCTGCAATAAACATAGGGGTGTATATATATTTTCAAATTGCTTTTTTTTATTCTTCAGGTAGATACTCAAGAGTGGAATAACTAGATCATATAATAGTTCTACTCTTCATTATATAAGGAATTTCTATACTGTTTTCCATAGTAGCTATACAAATTTACAGCCCCACCAACAGAGTAGGTGTTCCCTTTTCTTTAAAACTAGTTATTTCTTGTCTTTTTGATAATAATAATTCTAACAAGTGTGAGGTATTATCTTATTGTGGTTTTGATTAGTATTTCCCTTATAACTAGTTATATTGAACATCTTTCCTTGCGCTTATTGGTCCTCTATATGTCTTCTTTGGAAAAATGTATATTCAGAAATTTTTAAATTGGATTGTTTAAAAAAGAAACAAAATAGAAAAACTTTAGTTAGATTCACCAAGATAGATAATAATCAGTAATGAAAGACAAGTTACAACTTCTCATACACAACTAAAAATAAGGTAATAAGAAAATACAATTATGTATTAATCATGTGAACAATTATAAACCAAGAAATTGGGTAAGCTAGAAGTATATAAATTCTTAGAAGCATACAATCTTCCCAAACTAAATCATAGAGAAACAGAAAACCTGAATACACCAATTACTAATAGGAAACTTGAATCAGTAATAAAAACCCTCCCAACACCTTCAATGATTAATTCTTTCAAATATTCAAAGAAGATTTAATATATATCCTTTTCAAAGTCTTCCAAAAAATTGAAGAGAAAGGAACCCTAGAAAACACATTTTTATTAGGCTAGAAATACTGTAATATCAATACAAGGGTGACACACAAATATTAAAGGCCAATATCTAGGTGAACATCAATGCAAAAATCCCCAACACAATATTAGCAAACCAAATTCAACAACATTTATTCTAAATTTAAGAATTACTCCCCCTGGCTGGCGTAGCTCAGTGGATTGAGCACGGGCTGGGAACCAAAGTGTCCCAGGTTCGATTCCCAGCCAGGGTACATTCCTGGGTTGCAGGCCATAACCCCCAGCAACCGCACATTGATGTTTCTCCCTCTCTCTCTCTCTCTCTCCCTCTCTTCCCTCTCTAAAATAAATAAATAAATAAAATCTTTAAAAAAAAAAAAGATTTCTTTAAAAAAAAAAAAAAAGAATTACTAAAGCATTAAAACAGGAACAGGAATGTTTGATATCTTCATTTTGGATGACTGATAACCTAGCCATTTACATTGCAAACCTGAAGTAAATCTGAAAGTAAGATTATTTTTTTTTATTTTTAAATTGTTTCTACTATACTTAGATTTGTACTAGACAGATTTCTGTTTTTTTTTAATTAATGTGACACTGAAATGAATAAAGTCAATACTGGATAATCTGGGCATAAATTGTGCTCACAGTAGATTATGCTGACAGTGCTTTTATGTCTTTTTCTTGTCAGCCAAAATATTTGTGGCCTAGATTACTTCCAAAGTAAGCTGCAAGTACACTTGTAAATGTTAACCTAGGAATTACATTAATGTGAAAACAAATCTTTTGGAAATCAATATAATTAATCTTCTAGTCAAATAGAAATAATTAATGATAGCAACTTCATTGGTAAATGGAGTTGGACTATGATTAAATAATAAAGTGATTTGTACTGCTTCATTCATAACACTCAAGAATTTATTCAAATATCTAAAAGGAGTATTGTAATAATAACAACAATTTTAAAAAAATGATTAGTTTCAAGGTACTTTAGGTCTTAGAAGTGGCAGGGTAAAAATAGAACTAGAAGAGAAACTAGTCCAAATTGTACATTAAGTTTGCCCTAATCAACTTTGCTCTTAACCAAGTCATGTTTCTTCCCTGACTCTATCTACAGTGTAAAAGAGTCTCAATGACTGCAATTCATGCCTCAGTAATTTATGGTTGTTCTTTTGAGTCTAATGTTTTAGAATCAGTGGTATACAACAATACTAAATCAATAAAGAAAGTGTTAAAAATTAGACCAAAAAATGTAATATAATGCAGTTAGGACAAAACATGTTGATATTAGAAGCTATACAAAATGGACAATTTTTGTGTCATGGTGATATTCAGGAAAACCATAATGAAATATTAAGAAATATGAAGCTTTATTGTTTAGTATCATCAGGACAATGTAAGAAATCTGTTTGATTTCAACACTAAGGAAATGTTTAAATAATGTATTTGTACTCCAGCCCATCTCCACATGCTATAAAATGAAAAGTCTTACTGACATTTGAACTGACTTTCATAAAACCTTTATAATCAGAGAACTTTATAGAAATGAAATAATCATCAATGAAATGAGCTATAATATCAAAATGATATTTTTTCTTAAATTATTTTCTTTTAATAATAAATGCTAAATACAAATATAAAATTATTTTAGCAGTATAAGAATTTGCATAATACACAATATCAAATATCACTTTCAAAATTTGTTTTCCTATTATTTTATATATATTAAAATCCTAGTATATGAGTTAATTTCTGTGAACAACGTTCCATCTTTCAAGATGCTCACATCTCCAAATGAGAAATAGAAAATAAACAAGTAACAAGTGACAGACTGAATTTGTGAGCTGCAGTAAACTTAACTTCTATAGGGAGTTCAGTAATTGTTAATAAATATAAGTGCATTATAAAATATAAATAACCTTGAGAGAATCCAGAAATATCTTTCACTTAAAAGTAGTAACTTTTTCTTTTATCCTCTTTACAGCACATTTATTTACACAAACATAGTAGTTTCTTGAACATTTTACATTTTTAATTTCTATTGTCACAATAAAGAAAGCCATGGTATGAAATTTCCTTAAAAAGTAAAAATGGAACTGCTTTATGACCCAGTCATTCTGCTGGGGAGATTATACTCTAAGAATACCAAATAAACAACTCAAAAGAACTTATGCACCCCTATGTTCATAGCGGCACTATATTAATAGCCAAGTGCTGGGAACAGCCTAAGTGCCCATCAGTAAATGTGTGGGTAAAAAAAAAAAAAAGTGGTACATTTACAGAATGGAATACTATGCAGCAGAAAGAAAGAAGGAACTCCTACCTTTTGTGACAGTGTGGATGGATCTGGAAGGCATTATGCTAAGTGAAATAAGTCAGTTGGTGAAAGACAAATACCATGTGATCTCACCTTTAAGTGGAATCTGCTAACGGACAAAATAGAACCATGGGCATGGAAACATGGAGCAGACTGAAAGTTACCACAGGGGGAGGTGGGATGGTGATAATCATGGAAAGAAGGGGAAAGGACTAAATAAAGAACATATATGAATGACTCACAGACTTAGACAGCAGCATGGGAATTGACTCTGGGAGTGGGGGTGTGGGATGGGTGGAAGAGGGCAAAGGGGGAAAAATTGAGATAGCTGTAATAGAATAAAAACAAAATAATAAAAATGATTAAAAAATAAAAAAGAAAGCAATTCAAACAAGAAGCTCTGTTGCCTGGGCAACACTTTTCATTCTTGTATTCATCTGGTTCCAAAAATGGGACAATTTAGACATTAGTAAAAATATGCTGATTCTATCCATAATAAATGAATAATAGGGATTCTATCCAACCTGATTAATAAAATTCCCTTGTAGGAAAATGTTTCTCTATAGAATAATATACAACTTAATTTTGAGAGACAAGGTTACATGGGGGCTGTAATATAATCATTCAATACCTATTAGACATTAATTAGACAAACATTCTTTGAACATATAAGGTATAAATATAAATATGCATAACCCTTGTATGCTAAGAAATCATGGGCTAGTAAGATAGATAAAAATACATTTCACTATATAAATGATAAATATTCTGTTTTTCTATTGTAAGTTGCCACAGTAGGATGTGTGTATATATATATTCTTAGTAGCAAAAAAAAACAAATTCTAAAGTGTTAAATGGAATATATCAGACACGGATTTGCCATGAGGAACTGTGATTGGCAGGGATTCAAAATTACCATTCACTTGCAATTCATTCTATTTTATTGTGGTTCAAGCACAGTTGTCTCCACTTTCCCCCTACCATCCACCTCCACCCTCCACTTCCCCATCATTCACTTCTGAGCAGCTGTGTTTTAGGATCAAGCTAAGCAATTTGAATAGAAGTTTTGGTTTGAATATTCTCTGAATTGTCCTGTCAGAGAATGTATGAATGCAGCTACAGCATAATTTAAGCCTGCTTATGCAGTGGGGAATTACATTTCAGTGAAGTCTCTTCCAAGAACCTCCATTTGAAAACAGTCTTTCTTCTCCCTCTAGACTGCAATTGTAATTTATTGCCTGTACTAGTTATGAGGACCCTGCTATAATTTCCTGTCTACATAGATATTATATGTCCTGTCAAAGTATAGATACATACACATCATTGCATATGCAATAGAACCAAGCATGCTTATCATGCATAGAAGACACTTAATAAATATTCCTAGAAGAAAACAAAAATATTGTGTGTGTGTGTGGGCTGAATATTTGACATCTGAACAGGATTTATCAATGAAGTATTCCGTAGAGTTATTTCTTTCAAATGGGGCTGTTTTATCAAATTATATTGTTGTGATTAAATATTGAGTGTGGTAAAGCAAACCCAAAGGGAATGGGAGTAGTATTGATTAAATCTTTTGTAAACTGCACATGTGGTAGCATACCATATGTCGACTTGTTGGGGGGGGCGGAATTCCAGGAATATTTTGATATAGCTCTACACAGTTATAAGTTGATCTGAAAATAAAGTGTTTTTCACTTGAACTGTTGAATGAAATGTGATTTTATTTTCAGTTACAGCATTAAAAATAAATACACATTTTATATTATCTTTATCTTTATATGGCCCAGAAAATATTGAAAGCACTTTAGATAGGAAAGTACAACATTGTTAAGGAATGAAAGTAAATGTGTGCTTGTATTTTATATGTACTAGGAAAATTGATGTCAAGATAATATCTTTTGTGAAATCTACTGCTTTGTGTTCTGCTCCTGAAGATTTCATTGGTATTATTACCACAATTTGCCTGATCTGTTTCAAAAGTATGCCAATATCTCTAACAGCTTGATTTAGGGCCAGACAAAGCTTTTTCATTTGTCCACATTAGTGTTTGACCTAGAATGAAAAATGAAATGCAAAAAGAAAACAGATAATAACGATGCAAACAAATCATGAGTGAGGCAGTTTCAGCACCACTAGCTTGACAAAGATGAGGAAACAATGGGGAATTGATATCCTAGAAGCAAGGGGGAATTATCATCACCCTTCACATACACATCAGCATGTCTCAAGAAGACCTTGTTTGATTTCACTAGTGACACATCAAGTGGCTTTGTGTCAAAGGAGAAGAAATAAATAAACAGAAACAAACCTGTCTCTCTTTCCCATTTACTAAAACCGGAAAGCAATTGTCAGGTACTTCTACCACTTTCCTGACCAACAGATGTGCCCATGTCACTCACCACTGAAGGGGCCATGTGACCATGGAATGTAACTTTCAAGGCACAGCTAACCAGATTTGTCTTAATTAAAATGCGAGTGCATTCAAAAGAGAGAAACAGAATAATTAGTTGAGAATTTTAGAGGATAGTAGTTTTAGTAGATTTTTTATTATGATGTTCCCCTTTTTATATAAAAATTAAAATATTGTATCTACCTTTTAAATGAAACAAAATAAAATCTGATGTAACACTTGATAATACATTTGGCTCTACTTAACTAAATACATTTTGTAAATTGATCTAACTTTATATTGCTTTCAGTTACTACTGCGTATTACAATAAATCAACATTTTCATGCCTTATTATAGAAACTTGGCTATGCTACATGATATTTTAAAGTTTTCTAAATACTTCTCCTTAAAATGTCTGCCTTTTAAAAGTGAATAATTTTCACTGCAGTATTGGGCACTACAGGTATCTGTCCCAGGGCCAGCAGGGACCTCTGAAGCCTTCCTTGTGGCTGGAAATTTTTCCCTCATCCTATGTTTTTTCTAATATATACTCAGGACTTTTATCATGCCATAGCTATCCAAGCTCCACTTCCTAAATGTTAAGAAATTTAATTGGAAGTTTAAATTGAAGGTGCTGTTTTTTAGACACTGAAAACCCAATGAAAGCCCAGCCATCATGACAAATCCTTGAGTTTTGTCTTAAGAAAGCAATGCTGGTCATCACAGTTTCAGCATCTCTTGTTTCGCTGATGCTTAATCCCCCTGCTGATCTTAAAGCTTCTTGGTTTTTCCTCACCCATTACTCCTTTGCTGTCCTGTGTATTGATCTGGTGTGGCAAATAACTGCTGCCTACATATGAGTTTCCCCTCCTCCCCTGCACTACCTATGAGTTTCAAGTTTTTTTAAAAGATTATTTATTTATTTATTCATTTTTAGAGAGGGAAGAGAGGGAGACAGAGGGAGAGAGAGAGAGAGACATCAATGTGCGGTTGCTGGGGGTTATGGCCTGCAACCCAAGCATGTACCCTGGCTGGGAATCGAACCTGCGACACTGAGTTTCAAGTTTTATTATTGCCGTAAAAGTACTTTATGCTGGTTTTACTCAAAAATAGTTTTCTGAGTAAGGTGAAACTGCTTGTGCATATTTTATGAATGTAAGTCAATAGAGGAAGCCTTGTATATAGAAGGATACGTAAAACATTGATTAATGCCTGAAGGATTGGCCAGGGGCAAAGAGAGAAATAAATTTTTCTTTTCTCTATATGCTTTCATTTGCCACTACAAAAAAAAGCAAAATTAACCATGTAAAGTACATTATGTGACATATCACATTGTAAATAAGTTTCATTATTTTTCATTTTTATTGACATTGACACATTAAAGGAAGATTATAAAATATAAGTTACCATATTTTTCAGACCATAAGATGCACCTAGGTTTTAGAGGAGAAAAATAGGGAAAAAATTTTCAAAGCAAAAGACATGCTAAAATATTTAATCACATAAATAACATAATATTTCACTAATGTAAATGTAAAGCTACATTCAGACTATAAGATGTGCTCCCACTTTCCTCCCAAATTTGGGAGGGAAGCACACCTTATAGTCTGAAAAATACTGTTATAAAATAATCAGTGAGAGAAATAAAAAACCTTTTATCTAAAAATGGCAATCTAGCCCTGGCTGGCGTAGCTCAGTGGATTGAGTGCGGGCTGCAAACCAAAGTGTCACAGGTTTGATTCCCAGTCAGGGTACATGCCTGGGTTGCAGGCCATGACCCCCAGCAACCGCACATTGATCTCTCTCTCTCTCTCTCTCCCTCACTCCCTTCCCTCTCTAAAAATAAATAAATAAAATATTTAAAAAAACAAAAAAAAATGGCAAGCTTCATTACATGATCTGTTTTACTAAGGCTTAATGTTGGTAATATACATTCCTGCTTGAATTTGTCATCCATAGTTAGGCACAGATAAAGGGTTGAGGTTGGTTTAGAATAGCTTGAAATTTTATAATTGATAGCAAAGTAAAAATAATGGGGATCAATGAAATTCACAAAATAGGAGATAAATTATTGATTTATGTAAAATTTTTTTTTAAATGATTATCAATCCAGATAAATATTAATTGTAAAATCAATGATTTTTAAATAGAAAATCAGAGCCTTTCCCACTTATTCAGGACAATGACATAGGTGTGTCTTTGCTCCTGACAAATATCTAAATCTTTTGTGCTAACAGATGGCTCTTACATCATCATTCTTTTGATTGCTTTGAATGGGCCAGCTGATTTGACTGGTTGAACTGATGATGTTCTCTCATCTTTTGATTTAAGTGCCTTCCAAAGATGTAAATGGACAAATGAAGTCACCTCTTTACATATTATTGCTTATTTTTTACCTTCTGTAGCATTTATCATATTTATTATTACTGGCTGTACATATATATTCAACTTTGTTTCAAGTATGGAACTCTGGTCTCTTCAATAAGATAGCCCATTACTGAAGGAAAGATGTGCTATTTATTTTGTCAATAATCATCTATTAGTCTTTTATAAGAACATGGCAAGAGGAAAATAAGAAAAGTCAATAAATTCGCACTTTAAAGAGTGGTGTTAAACTTGGAAAAAGGTGGTTGCCACTAATCTATAACATGTTTATTTTTAATTACCTAAGCAAATTTGTTTCAGGATTCATCTGAAGTTATGTACTTCAGTGTGATTAAATTGATTTTTTTCTAGGTCTAGAAGGTAGTAATTATAACTCTTTTATAATTAAAAATAATTTGTGCATGCATGAATCATATTTGAATGTTGAATTAGATGAAATATATAATGTTTTGGGATTTGTTCAATAAACAGAGGAATGTTGCTAAAATTTTAAGTCAATTAACTGGAATATGTAGAAAAATGTAAATGATTTTAGAGAACATTAGAGAACATTTAGAGAACATGTTTTTACCACGGCATACATGCCAGAATAGCATGTGGAGGGTCACTACTAAAGGATTATTTTGGCAGAGATTGGTCAACATACCAGATGCTCTCCTCCTAATATTTAACAGAGATAATAAACCTAGTTTGGGTAAAAATATTTCAAGGATAAAAGCGTAAAGTATTTTTAAAGCTTATTAATAATGAACGTAAATGTGTTGTCACTAAAGGGAAATTGTTTTTAAGCCTGTAATTCAAGTTGGCCCAGATATATCAATTAATAAAAATAAAACTTCATCATAAGTGTTTTCATATTTAAATGTTACTAATTTAACTATGATTGGTAAACTAATATATATTATAACTCATTTTATATTGCTAAAACATAATTATATGTAGAAAAAATATGAGAACATCATATTAGCCTATGGTTAGAGTTATATTAATAGAGTAGTAGAAGTCTTTTTTTTTTCAATAACTGGGAAGGAGGTCCATAGGGCTAAGGTAATTTATACATATTATATGTCAGAATTTTTAAAGTACTACTTCCTGATCTTGGCAATAAAATGTAGTTGCCAATGTTTATTGCTATTCAGCAATAGGTGGTGACTATATAATAATGGTCTTACCTTATTTCAATAATGAAAATAGGCCAACAGTAGACTTAATAGAGAAAAGTTGAGTGGAAGCACATAAGACCACTTCTGTGCCATCTGCTATTTAATTCTCAGATCTAGAATAGGCTTTTGACATTAAGAACCTATCTCATTAAATGTCCCTTTATAATCTACAGTCACTCTTTCACATTTAATGAAAATACATTTATCATGACAACACTAAACATTATGAAACTTACAAAGATTACCTGATTTTCAAGTGCCCCTGAGAGTGGTAGAGAAGTTATTTAGACCCTGTTCTGATTTCCAGTTCTATGCTGTTACCACATCTTTAAAGCTAAAGGAAGAGCCAGTGACTTTCAAATGAGGGAAAGACTAGAGATTGAATTCATTCTGGGCCCTGGCAAAAAATGTGCATATCAGCTCAGTTTTGGGACTTTGATTCCTTTTCTCAACTTTGATATTATCAACTTCTATTCTGGGAATAAAACTAATTATAACAAGTATATCATATCACTTCAGACTTTGAGATAGGAGAGTTTCAATCTTATGTTTTCAAAACTACTGAATATTATTTCAGCATGAACTAATACCCTGCCATAAAATTTGAGTATATGGCTTTTTGTCATTTTTTCATAATAGTTAAAATTTAGACATCTTTTTATTAATCCTGCTTTATAATGTGAACAATGTTTCCTGTTGAACCACATGAACAATATACATCCTAACAATCCTAACGACTTTTTAATAAAGAGTTTAGGAAAAGTTGTAGGAGATAACAGGATTACAGGCATAAAATAATGGTTAGTATTGGTTGCTACACTTTTTAAAAAAAAATTTTAAAGATTTTTATTTATTTATTTTTAGAGAGGGAAGGGAGGGAGAAAGAGAGAGAGAGAAACATCAATGTGTGGTTACTGGGGGCTGTGGCCCGCAACCCAGGCATGTGCCCTGACTAGGAATCAAACCTACGACACTTTGGTTTGCAGCCCATGCTCAATCCACTGAGCTATGCCAGCCAGGGCTAGGTTGCTACACTTTGATTCTAAATACATTCCAGGTCTATAAAATGTATTTAAAAATTCATAGTCACTCAATAAACATTTATTACATTTTTAAAAATTCACTGCAAACAGAATTAATTTACATTAAACTTTACTATATTCTAACATATAAGAATACTCATAATATGGATATTATATATTCATAAGTACTTAAGTTATATACAGAGTTTGGCAAAAGTAGGCTTACGGTTGTAAGTGAAACACAGAGTGAATTCTTATATTATTGTTTAATTATTGTATTATTTCCCATATAAAAACTTTAAACCTACTTTTGCCCCACTCTGTATTCTTAGAGGAGTAAAAGGAGCTATTCACTTTCAGAGATAGTATAACTTATAAAGTACTTCACTTCAAAATCACATTGTTCCCATGAACAGGGGACTACAGTGAATGCTTTATTTAAATGAATGTCATTATGCTTAAAATAATACTTTACCATCATAATAATATGTTTAATTATGGAAATTTAAAAAATATATGCACAAAGAAAAGAAAAGAAAATGACCACAGTTGGGCTTCTTCTTCAGACCTAAATAACATTCCCACTAGATTGTGTATAAAAATAAATAAATAAAACCCATCCTCTTCATGTGCAGAGTTAATTTGGCAAGAGTGAGCAACACACTGAGACCAAAATAATACATTGAAAGGGTTATAAAGCATCAGTGCTGGGGCTGCCTTGAGAGCATTCTTGAGTCTCTAGGGCCCAAGTGTCATCTCTTTAATGGGGCTCTTAAGCAAGAAAGGAGGAAAAAAGCCTACATCCTGCATAAGTTGGGAAATCATTGTGAGAATCTCTTACAAAAACAGACTCCAAAAGGTGATTTTCTGAAGGAAAGGCAGAATATGAAAAAAAGAAAATACTCAGAGGGTAAAAGAGAGGGGAAATTCTCATGCTTTGTGTAGAGGGACTAAAACAGATTTAACAAATAATTTCTCGTGAATTTTTAAAATGAGACTCAACTTTACTGCTATAGCTCCTAAAGGACATAGCCTGGAATTTATTTTTAAAAGATCCCAGTTGGTACCCTTCAAATGCACCTGATGGAATAAATAAAATAAATTTATTCTATATCACAGCCTTAAAATCCCATAGATAAAATTTCACAAAATTGATCATAATCTCACAATCTTCAAAATCACATAAAACCTAAGGATATAAACCACAAGGAACAAGTGTAGCAGAAGCAACAAATGCCAGTGACAAAGTAGCAAAGTTTCCAGCTGGAATAATCGGAATACTAAAGGCAAATCAACTGGGGCAATGCAGTATAATTTTACCAATACAAGACAAAACTGTGTGAACAAAAGACTTTTTAGAGATCAAGCATGAAAGTTCACCTACCCATGTGAAAAGAACAATTCTAAATTTTCACAAATGTTGTAATATAACTAAAATATGTAAAGCCAAAAGTGAAAGAACTTTAAGATGAAATTGACATACCTATAGTTCTTTAGGGAGATTTTGATAATTTTGTCTTCAAATTTCATCCATAAAAATTACTAGATAATACTGAAAGATATATAGATATTTCTGTTCTAAGACATTTTATGTATCCTTAAATGATTGTGTTCTGCAAGAATATATACAAAAACCGAAAGAGAATTTGGCAGAACAGTACAAATCTATGTATTTTGTAGCAAGAACCTGAAAAAGTGATTGAAACTTGAGATAATTGTACTCCCCATACAGACATATTAGTGTGAAGAGGTGTTGTTGCATTGGTTACTAAAACAAGTACCAAAACATTGGAATGGAAATGATGGCAAACCTCCTTTTGAAAAATGGCTGCTGGGTGCTGAGACAAGACTAATGGGAGGGAGTAGGAGCCAGTGTGCTCTCGTTAGAGCAACGGAGCCAGAGCCAAGGGCGGCACAAGTGAGGCTGCTCCTTTCTAGGATGGAGCCCAGAGGACTTGTGCCTAAGACTGAGCCTTGTTCCTAGCCTCTTAACAGAGATGCTGAACTTCTTTTCCTTTTATTCAAGCACAGCAGTAACATAGGAGATTTTTCGTTTTTCAAATGAAGATCATAATTCTACTATCGTTCTACCTACTCTTGCTGAGAATATATTATGGATGAACCAACATAATTTTTACTGTATTCTAAAATATTTCCTCTATTAATGAATCATATGTGAGTGAATTTGCTCTATAAAAACACATATTGTGGCATAAGCTGTATATAGAACACTGCACTGGGTAATTGAGAAAACATCTCAAATCAAGTCCATAAAACGCTTAACTGGTATCACATACACTATATCACCTGACTACAGCATGAACTAACAATAACAAAATAAATTTCTTAAAATCTCCCTGTATTTGTAAATTAGAACATTTGAAAATTAATCTCCTAAGTAGTTTATAGTTCAATGAAGATATCATAATGGAAATGTATATACATGCATACAATATTACAATATATACTTATTACATATAAAAACTTGTAGGGCACTGAGAAATGTATAGCCCTTAACATATTTATTGGGAAAAATTCAACACTGAAAGTTAATTTAAATATTAGGAAAAGTGAAATAGAAGGATCATAAAAGTGATCACTAAAAAGGAAAGCAAATGTACTATAAAGAGGATCAACCAAGATTGTGTCAAAAATAGAAAAGCAAAACATTAATAAAATAATAAACAGTGCTTAATACAAGGCCTTCCATATTTGCTTTCCATCCCCATCACACACACAAATAATAATAATAATAATAATAATAATAATAAAAAGACTGATCAATTATTGGTGGCAGCAAGGGCAAGCTGATGCTATAGGAAGGATCTGGTATAGAATAACACTACAGCAATGCATGCTCTATGTTTGGCCCACTTTTCCTCTGCATCTTCCAATCTGGGAGGAACTTGACAGCCTTGTGGCACTACAGGGGTAGTAATTTGAAGGTAGGGATTGCAAGGTGTTAGGACCTTGAAAAGCCACATGTTAAAAGTAAGAATAAACCTAAAGTAGGAATTTCCTCATGGGGGAATGCTGCTCAGCCCAAAGTGACCTTTAATGCCAAAGTTAGTTTAAATAGTCCTGGAGTGCCAGCAGTTCCAGGTACAGACAGAAGCAAAGGTGTGTTCTTTTTGGAGGCAGAATGCATCAACTTAGACTTTAAATTATTTCTGTAAATACTTTTTAAAATACAATGTTTTGCATGAAATAAAAATTAACCACCAACAGAAGAAATAGGCAAAAATATGAAGAAAATTGCAGAAAATATTCACTAGAAATAAATCAACTGGGAGGGGCTTCAGAAATAGGAGTTTTCACAAGCAGATCTTTAAACACTTAATAGCAATAAATTTGAAAGATTCCCAGAGGCAATTTTAGGGCAAACTCCAAACACACTAAAAAGCTAACTGTTAAGAAATTTAGAGACATTAATGAGAATGGGGATAAATAAGACAACTAATGGGTATGTTTCTTTTGGGGACAAATATGTTCTGGAATTAGATACTGTTGATAGATACACAATCTTGTAAATACAGTAGAATCCTCTGAGTTTTATACTTTAAAAGAACAGAATGTTTTAATTGTTTCCTGAGATGCAAATAGTTTAACATGTAAGTTCCACCAATTAATTATAAAACAAATCACTTCAATCTTTCCAGACTTATTGAGACATAGTTGACATACAACATTGTGTAAGTTTAAGGCATACAATGTGGTGATTTGATACTTGTGTATATTATGAAATGCTTACTACAATAATGTTAGTTAACACATATGTCTTTCACATAACAATTTCTTTTATAGTAAGAACATTTAAAATATACTCTATGCAACATTCAAGCATACAATACTATGTTGTTAATTATTGGCATAAGACTATATATTAGATCCTTAGAACTTATACTGCAAGTTTGTACCTGTTGGTCAATATCAGATTACCACAATAACAGAGCCCCATGTCAATAACCAATCTACTGTGTTTATGACATCAAATTTATTTATTCATTTATTTATTTAATAGTATTTTTTCATTAAATTTTTTTTCAGTACAGTCGACATACAACATTACATTAGTTTTAGGTACACAGCCCAGCAACTAGATACCATACACTTACCAAGTTTTCATCCCAATAAATCCCATACTCATCTGACACCTTACATAGCTACTGAGCACTGCTAACTATATCCCCTATACTGTACTTTACATCCCCATGACTATTCTGTAACTACCAATTTGTACCTCTTAATCCTTTTATTTTTTTTCAATCATCTCCATAACCCTCTACCATCAGGCAATGGCCAAAACATTTTCTATAGCTATGAGTTTATTTCTGTTCTGATTGCTTATTTCTTTTTCTTAGATTCAGTTATTGATATATATGTATTTACTGCCATTTTATTGTTCACACTCTTTTTCTTCTTAAAGATTTAACATTTCATGTAACACTGATTTGGTAGTGATAGACTCCTTTAGCTTTTTCTTGTCTAGGAGCACTTTATATGTTGTTTAATTGTAAATGACAGCTAAGCTGGGTAGAATACTTTTGGTTGTAGGTCCTTGCTTTTCATCACTTTGATTTTTTCTTGCTAATTCCTTCTGGCCTGAGAAGTTTCTGTTGAGAAATCATCTTACAGTTTTGTGGGAATGCCCTTGTAGGTAACTAACTGCTTTTCCCTTGCTGCTTTTAAGATTCTCACTTTGTCTTTAACCTTTGGCATTTTAATTTTGATGTATCTTGGTGTGGGACTCTTTGGGTTTATCTTGTTTGGGACTCTCTCTGCTTCCTTGACTTGTATGTTTTCTCCTTCACCAGGTTATGAAAGTTTTTTGTCATTGATATTCACATAGTTTTTAATTCCTTGCTCTCTTTCTTCTCTTTCTGGCACCTCTATGATGTGAATGTTGGTATGCTTGATATTGTCCCAGAGCATCCTTACACTGTCCTCAATTTTTTGGATTATATTTTTTTCTTTTTTCTGTTCTGACTGGTTATTTTTGGCTTTTTATATTGAAAATCATAAATTTAATTCTTGGCTTTGTCACTCTACTGTTGATATCTTATAATTTATTCTTTTTTTAAAGATTTTATTTATTTTTAGAGAGGGAAGGGAGGGAGAAAGAGAGAGAGAGAGAAACATCAATGTGCGGTTGCTGGGGGCCGTGGCCTGCAACCCAGGTATGTGGCCTGACTGGGAATCGAACCTGCGACACTTTGGCTTGCAGCCCGTGCTCAATCCACTGAGCTATGCCAGCCAGGGCGTAAATTTATTCTTTATTTCAGTTAGTATATCCTTCAATTCTAACTGGTTCTTTTTTATGGTTTCCATGTCCTTTTTACACTGTTAAAGTTTTTACTAAGTTCATCTATTCTTACCCTAAGTTCATTAATCATTTTTACAACCATTGTTTTGAACACTACATCTGGTAGATTTCTTGTTTTTATTTTGTTTAATTCTTTTTCTGGAGATTTTTCTGTTTTTTTTTTTTAATTTTTAATTTTTTATTTGAGACCTATTTATTTTTCTCCTTGGTTTGGAAGTTGTCTTATGTTTCTATGTACTAGGTGGAACTGCCATGTCTCCTGGGCTTGGTAGTATGGCCTAATATAATCGATGTTTTGTAGGGTACAGTGGCACAACTGGATCTGGGCACTCCAGGTGCATCTCTCTTCCCCATGTGTGTACACTATTATAGTTGAGCCTTGATTGCTATTGGCACATGAAGGGGAGAAATTTACCACAGGCCAATAGCTGCCAAAGCTGGCTAGAACCACCATGGAGATTCAGCTCTGGAGGGACTGGCCTCACAAAGCAAGATTTACTTCAGTGGTGCTCTGGCACCACTGTGTCCGCCCCTTGGGTGTGTCTCTTTGACTTGGTCTGAAGCTACCCAGATAGAGTGCTGTCTGTGGACCCTCCTGGGTGGTGCAGGCCAAGGTCATCCTCCACCAGGGTGGAGGAAACAGTGATATCCATGTTGTTGGAGACTCAGATATGCCACTCACCTGCCAGCTCTGTGTCAGGAGGGCTCAGAAAAGAAAAAAATGGCCTCTGCCAGCACTTCTGTCAAGGAGAAATCTGCCCCGCATTGGCTCTTGCTCTGATGCTAGACACTTCATGTCTTCTTTGTATGTCCCAGGTGCCTTTTGAGCTTCTGTGGGCTGGAATTCAAAGGGAGTGACTTTGAGGAATTCTTTGATAGGGAAGGCTTACATCTCATTTATAAAAAGACAAATGGCCCAATTAAAAACTGGAGAATAGATATTTCTCCAGTATTAATATATAATTGTCTAATAAACATGTGAAAAGATGTTTAACATCACTATTAATTAGGGAAATTCAAACCACAATGAGATACACTTAACACACATTGGGATAGCTGCAGTCAGACAGATATAACTGGTGTTAAGTGTGAAGATGTGAAGGAATTGAAATGCTTATACATTTCTCTGAGAATATAAAATTGTGCAGTCATATTGGGAACAACTTGACAGTTCCTCAAATATTAAACATCAAGTTCCTCCTATACAAATAAGCAAGGTTTATTTAACATTCAAATTCAAACTGTGTAATCTATCATACTAATGGGCTAAAGATAAAAAGATATAGTTTATCAGTTGACGCAGAAGACATATTTAATAGAGAGCTTCTACAAAGAAATTTTAAAAATATAGCTAACATCATACATCCAGTGTTAGAGCAATGGTATCTCCCTAAAATAATAAACAAGGCATAACTTCCACTCTCATCATTCTTATTCATCTAAGCACCAAAAGGTAAAAGTCATACACAATGGAAAGAAGTAAATAAAACTATCCTTATTTGCCAATGACAAATATGACTGTGCAGAAAATCACAATGGTACTTCTGAAAACTCCTCGAAATAATATGTGAGTTTAGCAAGACATAGGACACAAGGCCAACATGAAATTCATTTACTTTATGTATAAAAACAATAAAAAAATAAACATGAAGAAACAAAAAAAATTAAAAAATACCATATGAAATCTTTCCAAGAAAATGAAATGGTTTGATAAAAATGTAACAAGACATGTACAGGATCTATATGCTAGAAATCACAAGAGGTTGCTAAATGAAAACAGTCTATTTGAATACATGGAGAAACACATCATAATAATGGATTCATGGATTTTATGAGTCATGGAAGAGTCAGCATAGTAAAGATGTCATTCTTGACCAAACTGGCCTATAGACTTTAATGTCTATCAAAATGCCAGCATTTATTAATAGTTATAGGTAAAATTATTCTAAAGTTTATATATTAAAGCTTCAGTGCTAGATTAGCTAAAACAGTATTGAAAAAATAAAACAAAATAAAGTGGAAAGAATTTGTATTTCTAATTTTCAGCCTTAATATTTAGATACAATATTTGAGACAGTGTGGCATTGGGAGAGGGAGAGATAAAAAGATAAATGGGACAAAATACAATGGGAAACCCAGGAATAAATACTCATAATTATACCCATCTGATTCTGAAAAGAGTGTAAAAACAATTTATTTAAGATAAGATAGTCTTTTCATTAATTCATGTTTAAGCGATTGGATATGAACAAGCAAAAAAACCACTGGACTGCAGTTTGCACCTTATAGAAAAACTAACTCAAATGAACCACCAACTTGAACATCAAATGTAAACTATGAAACTTAAAACTAAAAAAAAAGGAATATATATTTTAGATCCAAAATTGGACCAAGAATTCATAGTATTAGCACCAAAAATGAGATTCATAAAAGGAAGAATACATAAATTAGGTTTCATGAAAATTCCAAATATTATGCAAAATACTTAAGAAGATGAAAAGATAAACTAAAGATGGAAAAATTTTGGAAAAAATAGTATAATATCTAGAACATGTATCTAAAAACTCCTAAACATTAAAAACAAACACTTCAAGTATAAGATGGATAAGTGATATAAAAAGACACTTTACCAAAGTGATATACAGATGATAAGTAAGCACATATAAAGATGTTCAATGTTGTTAGCCATCAGAGAAATGAAAAATGAAACCACAGCAATGTATCACTACACACCTCTCAGAATTGCTAAAATGAAAAAGAGTAACAACATCAAATGCTGGTGGGAATTAAGAAAAAACACATGACAATATCACCGATAGAAATATAAAATAGTACAGTAATTCTGGAAAGCAGTTTGGAAGTTTCTCATAAAGTTAAACATAGACACCTCTCCCCCAAATTGCACTCTTGGACATTCATCCTAAAAAAATATAAAGTATGATTACATAAAAATCTGTTAACAAATGGTCAGAGCAGCTTTCTTTATCTGTGACAGTCAAAACTGAGAAATAACCTAGATGTCCTAATGGGTGAAGAGTTATCACAAATACCAGCCAGCAAGACAAAGAAATGGAATGTTGAAACATAACATGTATAAATCCCAGGAAATTATACCATGAAAAAAAGGCAATTTCAAAAGGTTGCATATTGTATGTTTCCCATTATATGCTATTTGTGAAATACAAAATTGTAGAAATGGAGAACATTTGTGGTTGTCAGTTTGTTGGCAGGGGGTGGTGGTGGGAGTGGGGAGGAAATCATTGTTACTACAAAAGAGCAACAGGGGTGTTCCTTAGGTGATGGGACTTCCCTAGATGAATGTACTCGTGGATACACAAATCCACACATGATAATATTACATATAATGAAGTATATGCAGATACAAACACATGCAAATATAACAGGATATTCAAACAAAATAGGTGGGTTGTATTAATGTCATAACACAAGTTGTGATATTGCACTAGTTTTTTCAAGGTGTTATCATTAAGATGAATTATGTGACGGGTACAGCATATCTCTGTGCTAATTATTACAGCACATGTAAAATTTTAAATTGTTTCAATAAAATTAAAATTGCTAAAATTTTACTCAAAAAAGTTTTATTTAAAAAAAGTGAAGGATGATCAGCATTAATAGCTATCAGAGAGATGCAAAATAAAATCACAGTGTGATACCACTTCACACTGGTTGGAATGGCCATCATTAACAAATAAAAAAACAAGTGCTGGAGAGGTTGTGGAGAAAAGGGAATCCTAGTACACTGTTGGTGGGAATGCAGATTGGTGCAACCACTGTGGAAAACAGTATGGAATTTCCTCAGAAAAACTAAAAATGGAACTGCTTTTTGACCTGGCAAATCCATTGCTGGGATTATACCCTAAGAATCCTGAAACACCAATTTTAAAGAACTTATGCACCCCAATATTCATAGCAGCACAATTTACAACAGCCAAGCACTGGACACAACCTAAGTGCCCATCAGTAAATGAATGGATCAAAAAACTATGGTACATTTACACAATGGAATTCTATGCAGTAGAAAGAAGAAAAACAGCTTCTATCCTTTGCAATAGCATGGATGGAACTGGAGAGCATTAGGGTAAGTGAAATAAGCCAGGAAGTGAAAGACAAATATCATATGATCTCACCTCAAAGTGGAATCTAATCAACAAAGCAAACAAGCAAGCAAAATTCAACCAGAGACATGGAAATAAAGAACTAACTGAGAGTGCCCAGATGGATGGGGTGAGGGGGAAACGGGCAAAGGAAGGGAAAGTCAAGGAACACATATAAAGGAGCCATGGACAAAGACAATGGGGGCAGTTGAATGTGGGAGGTGAGGGTGGGTAGGGTGGAGGAGAGTAATGGGGCAAAAATGGGTACAACTGTAATTGAACAACAATAATAAAAAATAACACTGAAGAGAAAAAACATAAAAAGTAAACAAAAACACATACAGGCAAAATTACTTTTGAATATCCCTCATGCAATCCTAAAGCATGGTACTCATATTTATGCACAAGTGTGCTGTAAATATGTATAATATATATGTACAAACTGTTAGTACTTTACCATGTATAACAACTTGCATATGGCAAAACATAATTTGACACAGAAAAAAGGGAAAAATGCATACATCCGTAGTTGTTGCCTTGAATATCTCTGTGACTTAGTAAGATGACGACACAAATATAAATGATTGCAGTGCAAGGTAGTATGTGGTAAGTTATGTAAAAGACTATATATGTATATGTATAATCTTATTCAAGCTGTTTCTGTCAGTCTGAATTTATAAATTCAAAGCAAAATATTTGGCAAAATACAATCAATCCATTTCTTGCAAATCAAATGCTCTATGTGATAATGTCAGAAAAAAATACAAGAAATTATTTTTAGAAGGCATTGAATTCCAGGTTAAGAATATTATATTTCTCCTATAGGTGATTAGAGTCATTATAGGTGTTTTAATAGAGCCAAACAGATGTAAAACAGGAAATCCAATTAAAAATACATGAATGTATGAAAACTCTCTTTTATTCTAAATTAAACAAAAAGAAACAGGAAATATAAAAAGGAAAATTTCTTTTAATCAGTAACTCTGTTTTCTTGTGTAAATTAAAACCCAAAAGCCTGTTATCATTGGGATGCAAAGAAGTCTTCTGTAATTAGGACGTGGAACTATTGTAGTCCAGAAAAACAGATTTGCCTGGTCTCTGAAAGAATAAGAGAGAGTCAAGAGCCCTTCTATTCTGTAACCTCAATAAGAAAAGGGACCACATCCCTGATGAGGACTTTTTGCTCAGTAATTTGCACTGTTTGGATCATAAATGAACAATATGTGTTTTAAATGAATTATGTGTGCATAGGTACATAAGATAGAATTCCTAGACTTAGCACCTATTGATTTTGTCAAAAAAGAAAGGGAAGACATAAAAACCAAGAGCTGTTCAAGCACTGGTGTCTGATGATGAAAAAGTTCCTTTAAATATAAGGGAAATAACACACCCTGGTTGGTGTGGCTTGGTGTATAGACTGCTGGACTGAGAACCAAATTGTCACTGGTTCGATTCCCAGTCAGGGCACATGCCTGGATTGTGCGCCAGGTCCCCACTGGGGGCTCTCAAGAGGCAGCTACGCATTGATGTTTCTCTCCCACTCTTTCTCCCTTCCCCTCTCTAAAAATAAATAAATAAAATCTTTAAAAAATAAAATAAAGATAAGGGAAAACAGCCATGTGAGTTATAAGACAATCACAGCTCATCTGTTTGTAGTGCTTTAGGGCATATTTAAATACAGTAAAAGTTGCTCTAAATATGCTATTGCTGCCTCTCTTATTACCACTTAGAAACACTCAGAGTAAAAGAAATAGATGAAACTGATTATTTGTTCTGAGGGAGAACATGAGGTACCATGTACCAAATTCAAATCAACAATGAGTACTCTGAGGCTGGATGACTAAGTGGAACAACAACACCCCTGGCAAACATGAATAGAGGGAAAAATTTTAAGAGCATGTGAGAAATATAAAACATTATTAAAATATATCAGTTTAGGAGTATTAGCCATACCCTTTCTGAAGATGCATTATTATGCCAACAGATTGCAAAAATAATGATGGGGACATTTACTGAAAAACTCCAAACAGTGTAACTTTCCATTTTAATGCATCATCCCTCTTATGTTTATCCATAACTCAGAAAGTTTTTATGTTTATCAAAATCACAATGAGTTTTTTTCCACTTAAAAATCATGAATAAACATTTCTTTTGGCATCTTCTTAAAGTCTAAAGGTGTATGAGGAAGATTCTGATAATGAATAAGCGATGGTATTTTAATCAGCTTTAAAATTTTTAGCTGCTTTTGTTACTGATAATATTTATAAAGCTTTATTTTATACCTACATAAATTTCTTATAGCAAATTTTCTTTCCAATAATTAAATTGTAGGCTAAACAGTTAAGATTAATTCAGGTTCTGTGTTATTTTATTTTTTTTTAATCAGAATAATTCAACAGACTTTAACAAGGGAGAGTTAGCAAAATATATTTGTGTGAGTTTAATTCCCAATTTGATCCAGAAAGTTCTATAGTTAAGATTTTGGGGGGAAGCTTCTTATGTTTATGTTAAGGTATTAACATTCATACTTATTTCTAATACTATCTGTGTTAATTAATTGGTAATTGTTGTGGCTCTTGAAAATGTTCACTTGGCTAGGCTCCACTACATTTCCCAGAATTCTCCCTTCTGTGTTTTTGTGGTGAGGGTGGGCCACAAAAAAATGTTCTTGTAAGAGACTGTGGAGGAAGAGGTTAAGTCACAGCTATTGCATAGGTCTCATGTGTTGCTTCCTTCCCTACTGTTGACCAAGTTGGCTTGAGGCAGCAGCTGGGCTGCAACTGCCATCTTTCTCTGGATTCTTTTTTATTTTCTCTCTTTTCTTAACCATATCTGTATACTTAGCTCCATGTGAAAGAGCCCCAGCTTCCACAAGGTCCCCATACCATCTTTGGTCATAAGTGACAAGAACTAACATAAGTTTCATTTCTTTTTGTGGTCTCCAGGTCCTGCTTGACAGTGACAGCTTACTCTTGCTCTCCTTTCTTAAAGCCCACTGCGTATCCTGTGGGCTTTAAGTGATAAACAGTAGCCACCAGACAAAAAGCCTTTAGCCTTGACTGGTAAAGGGATTATGTACAATACTATGTGTCATTTATACCATATATCTGGTAATTATACACACACACACACACACACACACATACATACATACATAAAATTTTATGTTTATTCAAATTTTCCATAATGGGAACTAAGAAATTTTCTCAAATTCTTCTTGGACTAAGATATAATATGAATCAACTTAAAGATGACTAGTATGGAATTTTATTGAATAATTCTTAGGTGGTCTTATTATTTTATACAGCCTTTCAGAGAAATGAGAACATCATTGAAAATACAATTGCATAGCTTCACATAGAGAGCAAATACTAACTCAACACAGCTCAAGTAGTTTCTGAAGAACACAGTTGTGATAGAAGTTCTATAGACACATACCTGGTCATTCCTCCATTTTTATTCCTTCATTCCATACACTTACATGATACTTACTGTGTACTAGGCACTGTTCTAGGTGCTGAGATACTTCAATGACTGAAACAGAAAAATGCTTTTGCACTTGGGCTTATCTTCAGGAAAGAAGAAAACAAACTATGGTTGTAATAATAAAATGACATGTGATATGTTAAGTTATGTTGTGTTTTATAAAAAATTGAAGTGTTGATCATGTAATGAGGAATGGGAAGATTGGAAGTGCTTAACAGTGACAGATGCATATTGCAATTCCAAACAGAAAGGTCAGAGTGTAGGTTTCCTGGAGCAGATTGGCATTTAAACAAACAAACAAAAATTTTGAAGGAAGTAAGAGGGTTAACAATGCAGATGAAGAACATTTTATATTCTGGGAACAGCCATAGCAAGGCACTAAAGTCAGTTCACAAGTGATATGTTTGAGCCATGGGAAGGAAGCCAGAATAGTTGAAATGAGGGAGCAAGGAAGGACAATGTTGAGAAAGGAGATCAAAGATTTAATGAGAGGACTATTGGGAACAAAGTTACATAAGGACTTGGGGATTATTTGAGGGAATTGGGTGTCTTCAACTAGGGCTTTGGCTTATAGTGTACTGAGATGGGGAGCCATCCCTGGGTTTGAATTGAGTATTAATATGGTCAGATCAAAATATTTTCAAAAGTTCATTCTTGCTGTTGCAGCAGGAATTGGCTTTAGTAGGGTCAAGTCCAGTCTTGAAGACCAGTAAGAGACTTATATAGCAATCTGGATGAACATCATGATGACTTCTGACCAGGGAAATAGCGTATGAGGTGGTGAGAAGAGGTTACTTCACTGATGTATTTATAAAGGAGAGGCAACAGCATTTGTTGATGGATTAGATGTGAACTGTGATTGAAAGAAAGGAGTCACGGATGATCCTGAGCTTTAGCCATGAAAATCAGGAAGGATGGAGATGCTATCCCTGAAGATAAGGAAAGCTGTGAATGTAACTTATTCTGGCAGTATTAGCAGGTATTTATATTTTAGTAGGTTGGATTGGAAATGCTATTAGAGAACCAAGGTAGGTTTCCAATAGAGGTAAAATATCATCTATCTTCTATCTACCTACCTATCTATCATACATATAAATGATAAGCCAAGAATTTAGGGAAATTCACATTTACAAAATTAATGGGGAACCACTATATGTTGGAAAGTATGATTTAAAGAATTCACAAGCCATAATATATCAGGAGAGGTTCTTACGACTAAACAATTTTTTCAAGGACATGTTTATTGCATGGAGGAAAGTATCCCTGTGTATTATAGTAATGCTTTCTTAGTAGATCCATGAATTGTGAGATAAGATTTGGTGGTATCTCACTGTCATTCCCCCTACCCTTTTCTCCTAAACATGCAAATTTATACAGAGAAAGGATTATTCATTATTAAACCAATATTGATTGACAGGCATTGCTCTGGGGGCTGAGATTGGACATGGATCAGAGATAGGCAGTGTGACTGGAAACTTATACTCCAGTGAGAAGAGATGGATAATAAACACAAAAATTGATAATAAAATAGATTGCCTTTGCTGTAAAAATAAAATAAAATGGTTAGGGAAGTAGAGAATTACTGAAGATGACATGCACTGTTTTATTCAATATATAGGGAAAAAATAAGAGTATCTCAGTTCCATAAAGAAAAAAAAATGAATTGCTAGGAAAGGATCCAGGTAGCTTTTAAAAAGCAATTTGGCCATGGCCTGCCTGGAGTAAAAGGATGGAAGAGAATATTGTTTACTTAGCCAGACATTTCTGACTTATACTTATGTCTCTTCAAAAATAAACAATTGTTTTAATGGACAGACTTTATAAGAACAGTTTTTAGATTGAGCAGATAGCACAGAAACTTTCCATACACTGTCTTCTCCACAGTCTACCTTAATATTAGCAATTTGTATTAGTAGAATACATTTGTTAACATTAATGGACCAATATAGTATTATTAACTTAAGTCCATAGTTTATATAAAGATACACATTTTCTGTTGTACAGGTATATGGATTGTGACAAAAAATTAGTGTCATGTATCTGCCATTACAGTATAATACAGAATAATTTCACCCTAAAAGTTCAGTGTTTCACCTATTCATTTCCTCCAAAACCCCTTGCAAGTATTGATTTTCTTATTATCTCAACAGTTTTGCCTTTTCCAGAATTTCATATAATTGGAATCATACAGAATATAGCCTTGTACGACTGTCTTTGTTAACTTAAGAATTTCCTCATTTCTTTCTGTAAGTAGATCTTTAATTTTTTCATTTCTGAATAATATTCTGTTTACCATAATTTGCACATTCACCTATTTAATGGCATCTTGGTTGCTTCTGGTTTATAGTGATTATGAAAAAGGCAAAAATTATTTCTCTGCAGTTTTTTGTGTAGACACATGCTTTCAAATCAACTGTGTAAATAATTTAGGATTAGGATTCCTGGGTCATATGGTAAGACTATATTTAGCTTAGTAAGGAACTGTCAAACTGTCTTCTAAAGGGGCTGTGCAATTTTGGATTCCATCTATCAATCAGTGAAATTCCTGTTATTATATTAGACATACTTGCCATCCTGTTGTATTGTCAGTTTTGTTGGATTTTAACCTTTATAATAAGTAGGTAGTGGTGTCTCAATGTGCATGTAATTTGCATTTTTTATTTTGGGCTCTCTGCTCTGATCCACTGATCTATGTGAATCATGAAGTCAAACAGTTTGCGTCCAATTATGTTTTCAGTATTGTTTTGGTTATTATGGATATTTTGTGTTTTGTGTAAACTTTATTATTATTTTGCATATGAAGTATAGTCTATTATAACCATTCTATAGATGAGGTAACTGAGGCTCAGGTGGGTGAAATAAGTTACCCAAGTCTGACTACAAGGAAAATATTCTTTCTACCACACCAGACCTTCTCTCCTATGTTCCTGATAGTTCAATATCCCTACCATCTGTGTTTTTCTTAAATTTATTTTTAACTATAGTTAACATACAAAATTGAAGTAGTTTCTGGTATACAACATAGTGGTACAAAGTGATTCTCCCAATAAGTATAGTAACCATGTGTCACCATACATTGGTATTACCATATTATTGACTCTTCCACATACTGTACCTCACATTCATGTCTTATTTTACATCTGGTATTTCATAACTTCTTAATCCCCTTCCAATTTCCACCCAACCCACCCTCACCTCTGGCAACCATAATTTTTTCTCTGTGTCTATGAGTTTGCTTTTGTTTCATTTGTTTGTTCTTGATTTATCTTGTTTTTTAGATTCCTCATATAAGTGCTATTGTATAGTACTTGTCTTTTTCTGTCTGATATGTCACTAAACATAATATCCTCTAGGTCCATCCAAGTTGTAGCAAATAAAAAGTTTTCATTCTTTTTTATGACTAGTATTCTATTGTACTCACATGTGTACCATATCTTCTTTATCCATTCTTCCAGTGATGGAGGTTACTTTCATGTCTTGGTTATTGTAAATGATGCTGGAAAAAAACACAGCAGTGTATATATATTTTGAACTATTGTTTTGATGTTTTCAGATAAATACTCACAAGTGAAATTGCTAGGACATAGGGTAGTTCCATAGTGACTGCACTACTTTGCATTTCCAACAACAATGCATGAGGGTTCCCTTTATTCCACACCCTCACTGTCAGTTATTATTTGTTGTTGTTTTGATGATGGCCATTTGACAGTTGTGATGTGATAGCTCATTGTCGTTTTTATTGCACTTCCCCAATAATGAGTGATGTTGAACATCTTTTTGTGTGTCTGTTGGTGATCTATATGTCTTTTTTGGAAAAGCTTATTTAGGTCCTCTGCCCATTTTTAATAGATTGTTTGGTTTTGGGTTGATTGTGAGTTGTATGAGTTTTTTAAATATATTTGTGATATTAACCCCTTATCAGATACATCATTTGTGAATATCTTCTCCCAGTCAGTAGGCTGCCTTTTTGCCTTGATAATGGTTTCCTTTACTGTAAAAACAAGTTTTTAGTTTACTGAAGGGCCACTTTTTAATTTTTATTTTTGTTGTTTTTGCCCAAGGGAGATGTCAAAAAAATTGCTGAGACTGGCATCAAAGAGTGTACTGTCTATATTTTCTCTATAGGAGTATTATGGCTTCAGGTCCTAGGTTTAAATGTTTAATCTGTGTTAAGTTTTGTGTGTGTGTGCGTGTGTGTGTGTGTGTGTGTTGTATAAGTAAGTAGCCTAGTTTCAGTTTTTTTACTGTATCTCTCATTTTCTCAACACCATTTATTGAAGAAACTGCTTTTTCTCCATTGTATTTTCTTTCCTACTTTGTCATAGGTTAGTTTACCATGTAAGTGTGAGTTTACTTGGGGGCAATCTATTCTATTCCAGTGATCTATGTATCTGTTTTTGTGCCAGTGCCATATTGTTTTGGTTAGGGTAGCTTTACAGTATAGTTTGAAATCAGAAAGTGTGAAATATCCAACTTTGCTCTTTCTAAATATTGCTGTGGCTATTTGGGGTCTTTTGTGGTTTCATACACATTCTAAGATTACTTGTTGTAGCTCTATGAAAATGGTCATTGGTATTTTGATAGGAATTGCATTGCATCTTTAGATTGCTTTAGACTATATGAACATTTTAATTATATTAATTCTTCTAATCCATAGCGTAGTATTTCCTTACATTTGTTTGTGTCTTCTTAAATTTTGTTTCATAAATGTCTTATAGTTTTCAGAGTACAGGTGTTTTACTTCCTTAGTTAGATTTATTTCTATGTATTTTTTGCTCTTTATGCAATGGGAAATGAATTATTTTCTTAATTTCTCTTTCAGTTATCTCTGTATAGAAAAGCATATTTCAAAATAATAATTTTATATCCTGCAATTTTAATAACTTCATTTATTAGTTATAATAGTTTATTTTTTGTGAAATCTTTAGAGTTTTATATATAACATGCCTTCTGCTAAGAATGACAATTTTACTTTTTCCTTTCTAATTTGATGCCTTTTATTTATGTTTCTTTTCTGATTGCTGTGGCTAGGACTTCCAAGACTATGTTGAATAAGGATAATATGATTACCTTTCTTTATCTTGTTCCTGATCTTAGAGAAAAAAGTTTTCAGCTTTTCATTGTTGAGTGTGAAGTTATCTGTGCCTTTGTCACATATAGCTTTTATTATTTTGAGGTATCTTCATTCTACGCACACTTTGTTGAGGGATTTTGTCATAAGTGGATGTTACATTTTGTTAAATGATTTTTCTGTATCTATTGAGATGATCATATGATTTTATGCTTCATTTTTTTATGTGATATATTACATTGATTTGCAGATATTAACCAATCTTGCATCCCAGGAATAAATCCCACTTGATCATAGTGTATGCACTTATTAATTTATTGCTGAGCTTAGTTTGCTAATATTTAGTTGAGGACATTTACATTAATTTATTGCTGAACCTAGTTTGCTAATATTTAGTTGAGGACTTTTACATCTATGTTCATCAGGGATATTGGCCTGTAATTTTCTTTTTTTTAAAATTTCTTTGTAAGATTTTGGTCTCTGGGTAATGCCATCCTTGTAGAAAGAATTTGGAAGCTTTTTCTACTCTTCAAATTTTTCTGGAATGATTTAAGAAGGCTACATTTTAATTCTTCTTGAATGCTTGGTACAATTCACTGTAAAACTCCCTAGTTCTAGACTTTTATTTGTTGGGAGTTTATGATTACTGATTCAGTTTAATTTCTAGTAGTTAATCTGTTTAGATTTTTCTGTTTCTTCCTGATTCAATCTTGAGAGATCATGTTTTTAGGAATTGGTCCATATGTATTAGTTTGTCCAGTTTGTTGATATATAATGGTTCATAGTATTCTTTAGTAGTCATTTGTATTTCTGTAGTGTCAGTTGTTACTTTTCTTTCATTCTTGATTTTATTTACTTGAGTCCTCTCTCATTTTTTCTTGATGAGTATGACTACAGGTTTATATATTTCATCTTTTTTAAAGAATTTTTATGAGTTTATTTGAGCCAAACTGATGACAATTGCCAGGAAGCAAAACCTCAATGAATTGAGGAAATGCTCCAGAAAATGGCAGTTTTGTACATATTATTATTATTTTATTTTACTTTATTTAAGTATATTTTATTGATTATGATTTTAAAGTTGTCCAATTTTCCTATTCGTTCCCCTCTACATGCTAACCCCATTCACTCAGCATTCCCCCCAGTTCATATCCATGGGTTGTACATGTAAGTTCTTTGGCTTCTCCATTTCCTATACATCTTTAGTATCCCCCTGTCTATTTAGTACCTACCAATTATGCACCTTATTCACTGTACTTTTCCCCCCATTCTCCCTATATATACAACAAAGCTATCATTTGGAATTGAAAGGCAGATAAAGTACTTCCAAGACAAGGTAAAGCTAAAGGAATTCATCATCACCAAGCACTTATTATATGAAATGTTAAAAGGACTTATCTAAGAAAAAGAAGATCAAAACTATTAACAGTAAAATGACAACACATTCACAACTATATTACATCTTTTTAAAGAACCACTTTTTACTTTTGTTGATTTTTTAAGAAGAATTATCATCTCTATTTCATATATTTCTACTCCGATCTTTGTTATTTCTCCCTTTATTCTCATCTTTGGCTTTGTTTTCATATTTCTAGTTCCTTTTGGTATAAATGCAGGTTGTTTATTATGATTTTCCTGGTAGTTTGATGTAAGTCTGTATCAGTATAAATTTCATTCTTAGACCTACTTTTGCTGTGTCCCAGAGGTCTTGTATTGTTCTGTTTGCTGTTTTGTGTTTCTCAACCTATGTTTTGCTTTTCTTCTTGATTTCTTCATTAATCCACCAATTGTTTAGTAGTATGTTATTTAGCTTCCATGGGTTTGTGTTTTGTACTACTTTTCTTTTTGTAATTAATTTTTAGTTTAATGCCATTAATTTAAATCTTCTTAGATGCACTAAAACTTGTTTTGTGAACTAACATGGTCTGTATTGAAAAATGTTACACGTGTGCTTAAAAATATGTATTTGCTGATTGGAGCAGAAAGTTCTGCAAACATACATTAAATCCATATTATCTAATGTTTCAGTTAAGGCCAGTACTTTCTTGTTGATTTTCTTTTGGGATAACATATCTGTTGATGTAACAGGAATGTAAAAGTTCCCTGTTATTATTGTATTTATATCAATCTCTCCCTGTATGTCTGGTAATATTTGCTTTGTGTATTTAGATGTTCCTAGGTGGGAGCATAGATGTTTATAAGTATTATATCTCCTTGTTGATTGATACCTTTATTATTACGTAGTTCTCTTCTTTTTGTCTTGCTACAATCTTTGCTTTAAGGCCTATTTTGTATAAGTATTACTACCCAACTTACTTTTTATTACCATTTGCATAAAATATCTTTTTCCATTTCTTCACTTTCAGTTTGTGTGTATCTTTCAATCTATAGTGAGTCTCTTGTAAGCAATGTACATGTTGATTTCTTTAAAATGCCATTCAACCACCTTATGCCTTTAATTAGAACATTTAGTCCATTTACATTTAAAGAAGTGATGGATAAGTATATGTACTTATTGCCATTTTATTTTATTATTTATTTATTTAGCTCTCTGTTTCTTCTCTGTTCTCTTTACATTCACAGCTTTCTTTAGTGATTTGTTTGGGTTATTTTTCTTTAACTTTTGTGTGTTTATTACACATTTTTGTTTCATGGTTACCATAAGATTCATATATAACAAGCTAAGTGTATAGCAGTCTCTTTTAAGATTATGGTTGTGCCCTGGCTGGCATAGCTCAGTGGATTGAGCACTGGCTGAGAACCAAAGTGTTGCAGGTTCAATTCCCAGTCAGGGCACATGCCTGGGTTGCAAGCCACGGCCTCCAGCAACTGCACATTGATGTTTCTCTCTCTCTCTCTCTCTCTCTCTCTCTCTCTCTCTTTCCCCCTCCCTTCCCTCTCTAAAAATAAATAAATAAAATCTTTAAAAAATTTTAAAAAAAATTTTTAAAAAGATTATGGTTGCTTAAGTTTGAACAAATTCTAAAAGAACTATTTTTTACTCACCTACTCATTTAGGTTTTTGACATTATATTTTACATCTTTTTTGGGTGTGGGTGTATTTGTCTCTCTTAATTTATTATGTAAGTTACTCATGGGTTTACAACATTTTTCTTTTCACCTTTATACTTGTTTCCTAGTTGGTTGATTAAATGTTTTACTAAATGATTGCCTTTATCAGCAAGATTGTTTTTCCTATATATTCTTATTTTTTAGTTTTGGCCTTTTCTTTTCCACTTAAAATAGTCCCTTAGCATTGATTTAATGCCAGTTTAGTGGTAAAGAACTCCTTGAACTTCTTCTTATCTGGGAAACTCTTTATCTTTCTTTCCATCTGAATTATTACCTTTCTGAGTAAAGTATTCTTGCTTGTTAAAACCTCCTTTCATTGCTTTTAAATATATCATGCAATTCCCTTTTGGCCTGCAAAGTTTCTGCTGAAAAAAAAATTAGCTGATAGCCTTATAGGAGATTTCTTTTCCATAACTAGCTGCTTTTCTCTGCTGCTATTAAGATTTTCTCCTTATCTTTATGTTTTGGCATAGTAATTATGATGCATTTGCTGTAGGCCTCTTTGGGTTACTCTCTGGGACTCTGGTTTCTGGACATAGATGTCTCTTTCCTTCACCAATTTAGGAAAGTTTTCAGCCATTATTTCTTTAACTATGTTTTTTGTTCCTTTCTTTCTCTATCAAAACTTTCTGGGGCCTCAACAGTTCTGATGTTTGTGTGCTTGGTGTTGCACCAGACTTTCCTTAAACCATCCTCATATTTTTTAAATTATTTTTTTCTGTTGTTTGTTGACTTATATTAATGATAGCCATTTTGGCAGGTGTGAGGTGATATCAAATTGTGGTTCTAATTTGGAATTGTCTGATAGCTATTGATGTTGAGCATTTTTTTCATATGTCTACAGGTCATCTGTATGTACTCCTTGGAGAAGTATTCAGGTCCTTTGCCTATTTTTTAATTGGATTGTTTGTCTTTCTGGTATTGAGTCATATGAGTTCTTGGTGTATTTTGGAACATATTTTTCTGTATCCTCATCTTGGTTTTCTTTCTGTGTTTGTTTCTATAAATTAGGTGAAACAACAACCTTTCTCAGTCTTGAAGGAGTAGCCTTGTGTGGGAGCATCCTCTTGGTAGATTTCATGTGCCAGGTATCATGGCAAGCCAGCTGGAGCTGGAGTGGGCATGGGCCACATGAAAACATGGGGACAAGCCTCACCAGAGCCACCCTGTCAGGCTAGTTGAATCTGGAACTGGACCAGTTATGGGCTATGTGAAGTCCCTGGAACTTGCCTCACCAGGGCTACTTTTGGAGTCAGCTTGGGTTGTAGTTAGAATTGGCTCAGACTTGGAGAATCCAAGGTTCAAAGCTTACTTGAGCTGCCTTATTAGAGTAGCTGAAGCTATATTTGGACCATGCTTTGTCTATGGGGAGTCCCTGGGGCAAGCTTCACTGAGGCTCAGAGCTATAGCTAGAGCAGACACAGGCAACAATCAGTCCCAGGCTTAAACAGCACTGGGGCTGCTTTTGCAAGCTCGATGTAACTGTAGCTGTATTGGCCATAGTACATAGGAAGACCTAGAGGCAAACCACATCAGTGCCACCTTGACAAGCTGGTTGGAGCGGTTGTTGGGCAAGCTCAGATCATGTGCAGTTCCAGGGTCAAGCTACACAGAGGCCTAGAGCTTCACCTGAAGCAGATGTGAGCTTCAGGGAGTCCCAGGGGCAAGCCACACCAGCACTACCTTGGCAGATTGATTGGAGCTGGAGTTAGAGCTGGCTTGAGCCATGAGGTGTCCCTAAAACATGCAGTCCTGGGACCGTGGTCTAGGGCTGAGTACAAGCCATATGGAATCCTGTGGGAAAGCCACACTTGGACTGCCTTGGCTGCCTGGAAGCTGCAGTTAGGGAAAGTTGGGGGTAACCCATGCTAAGTTCCAAGCTGTAGTTTGATGTGCATAGGTTATGGGGGACCCCAGGAATGAACTGCAGAGCTTGTGTGGTTCTGGATACTGGTTTGCACTCTGACACCCTTAGCCAGCTGGCTAGTGCCTGGATTATGCTCCTGCATATCAAGGGAGAGAAGGAGGGAAACAAATGATGTTTTCTGGTGTCTCCAACACTGGAGAGAATTTCTACAGTTCCTCTCCAGTTTGCCAGATGCTCTAAAATTAGTATATGGATTTCCTTCCCATATAATTTAGATGCCCTTTAAACTACTATTTTTCCACTATTTCCCAAAGCAGGT
The DNA here is from genome assembly GCF_004126475.2 of Phyllostomus discolor. Classification (NCBI taxonomy): domain Eukaryota; kingdom Metazoa; phylum Chordata; class Mammalia; order Chiroptera; family Phyllostomidae; genus Phyllostomus; species Phyllostomus discolor. The sequence continues at coordinate 69,000,449 of NC_040909.2, forward strand.
GAATCAGTGTTTAGATCCCTCAGGATCTTTCCTTACTGCAGGTGGGAATGTCATGGTACCTTGTCTCCGTCTCTCTTACATGTTCCTATGTGTACTTTCTCTGTTTTGTTATGCAGAAGCTATTCAGTCAGTCCTTAGTTCTTCTTCATGGAGAACTGATCTGTCTGTAAGTATAAATTCCATGTGTTCAGGCGGGGGTTGAGGGCAGGTGAGTACAGGACCTTCCTAGCCACGATCTTGGACCAGAATCGATCATGTAAACTTTAAAATTGGCATGTCAATATGCACAAAATATCTTGTGATTTTAATTAAAATTGTATTTCATCTAAATATCAGGTGGGTAGAATAATTCTATAAATTTTGAGTCATCCAAAAATTGGTGAAGTATTCTATACTATCAAGCGTATCCAGTTGATCGATATTGCTGTTTAATTCAACTATGTTCATAGTTTTCTACCTCCTGAATTTGTTGTTGTTTCTGATAAAGGGTGTTTAAATCTGATAGATGGATATAGAAGTATTTGACTGTATTAGTGTATTCATTTATTTATTCTTGTAGTTCTATACATTTTTACTTCATATATTTTAACATTCTGTACATAAAACACAAACATTAAAGATTGTTAGTCTTTCTACATCTCTTTGTAGTTATAAAATTCTTTTTATCTCTGATGATAATCTTTGTTCTGAAGTCTATTTGTTGATATTAATACAGTTACTCCAGATTTCTTTTGATTAGTATTAGCATATTATATTACCATTCATCATTTATTTTTGTCTGTTTTATTGTTATTTATAATGGTTTTTGGTAAACAACATACAGGTTTTTTTAATTCACTCTAACAGTGTCTGTATTTTAATTGGTATATATGGATCATGGATATTTAAAGTGATTATTTATATAGTTGGATTAATGTCTACAATATTGTAACTGCTTTCTGTTTGTACACTTTTTTTGGTTATTTTATAATATCTGCCTCTTTGCCTTCTCTTAAGTAAATATTTTTTTAAATTCTAGTCCCTCTCATCTCCTAGCATATTAATTATAATCTTAAAAATATTCATAGTTCTTGTCCCAGAATTTTCAGTATTCATTTACAAGTAATCTTAGTACAATTTCAAATAATATCATAACATATCACAATTAGAGCAAGTACTAACCCTTGTTGCTAACCCTCCATGTGATCTCCATTTCTGTAGTTCTGTTCCTGTTCTAGTTGTTTGCTTAGTTTGCTTTTGTTTTTGTTTTAGGTGTGGTTGTTAATGATTGTGAGTTTGCTGTCATTTTACTATACATATTTTTTATCTTCTTTTTCTTAGATAAGTCCCTTTAGCATTTCATATTATAAGGGCTTGGTGATGATGAACTCCTTTAACTTGACCTTACCTGAGAAGCACTTGATCTGCCCTTCCATTCTAAATGAAAGCTTTGCTGGATAGAGCAATCTGGGATGTAGGCCCTTGCCTTTCATGACTTGGAATAATTCTTTCCAGCCCCTTCTTGCCTGTAAGGTCTCTTTTGAGAAATCAGCTGACAGTCTGATGGGAACTCCTTTGTAGGTCACTGTCTCCTTATCTCTTGCTGCTTCTAGGGTTCTCTCCTTCATTTTTACCTTGGCTAATGTAATTATGATGTGCCTTGGTGTGTTCCTCCTGGGGTCCAACTTCTTTGGGACTCTCTGAGCTTCCTGGACTTCCTGGAAATCTATTTCCTTTTCCTGATTGGAAAACTTCTCCTTTATTATTTGTTTGAATAACTTTTCCACTTGTTGCTCTTCTTCTTCTGGTACCCCTATAATTTGGACTTTGGAATGTTTAAAAATGTCCTGGAGGTTCCTGAGACTTTCCTTATTTTTTTTTTGAATTCTTGTTTCTTCATTCTTTTCTTTTTGATTGTTTCTTTCTTCCTCCTGGTCCACTATATTGTTTTGAGTCCCAGTTTCCTTCCCATCACTATTGGTTCCCTGTGCATTTTCCTTCATTTCACTTAGTGTAGCCTTCATTTTTTCATCTAATTTGCATCCAAATTCAGCCAATTCTGTGAGCATCCTGATCACCAGTGCTTTGAGCTGTGCATCTGATAGGCTAGCTATCTCTTCATCACTTAGTTGTATTTTCTGTGGAGCTTTGATCTGTTCTTCCATTTGAGCTATTTTTTTTGTCTTGTTGCACCTGTTACATATGAGGGGTGGGGCCTTAGGTGTTCACCAAGGCGGGACAACCCAGTTGCTGGGTTGTGATGCTGTATGTGGGGGTGGGGTCCAAGAGAGAACCATGGGGCTTGCTCCACTCTCTGTCAGACTTCAGCCCCTTCAGCCACTTCCTCCAAGAAAACTGGGACTTTCTGGTGCTAATTCCCATGTGGGTACGCTTGTGTACCTTCTAAGACCCTGTGGGTCTCTCCAACAAACTCTCCTGTGAGGCTGGGAGGCTCTCCCTGTGCCTCAACCCCCACATTTCAATCAGTGCCCTGAAGCTCTATTTCTCTGCTCTGGGACCCTGGGTTGTGCACAGTGCCTTGCTTCACAATCACCTCCTTGAGTGTCTGCCAGTTGCCACCCTGAGCCTGGGGTCTGCCAGCTGCCACCTGTGCACCCAGGGTCCGTCTGCTGTGGTCTTGCATGCCCCAGATGCCTAATGCACCTGGTCCCACAGCTCTTTTTGCCTCAACCCCTCTCTGCCCAGTTGCCTGACTCCGCCCCTCCTATTGGTCTGGATGGAAGTGTCTATTTTAACTCCTTGGTTGTCCAACTTCCATACAGTTCAATTTTCTGTCAGTTCTGGTTGTTATTCTGTTTCTAAATGATTGTTGTCCCTATCTTGGTTGTGCAAGTAGGCACAGTGCCTACCATCTACCACAGTGTCTACCTGTGCCTCCATCTTGGCCAGAAGTCCCCTCATCTTGTTTCACATACCATCTTGGACTTTTGCTTTTCTGCAGTTTGAATATAATATGTCTACTTGAAAATATTTTAGTGTTTATCATACTTTGTCTTTTGAGTTCCTTCATCTGTGATTTGGTATCTGTCATTGGAAAATTTTTAACCATTATCACAACAAACATTTCCTCTTTTCTGTTCTTTCTTTTCCTTATAGTATTTCAATTTTGCACATGTGACATCTTTTGCGATGCTCCCACAGATATTATACAGGTTTTTTATACTTTTATCTCATTGCTTTCCACTTGGGAGGTTTCCATTTACATATATCCTCAAGCTCACTGATTCTTTCCTTAGCCATGTTCAGTCAACTAATGAGTCCATACTTTTAATAAAACTTAATTTTATCAAGTCAATGAGTGACAAGAGGTTGTAGTGAGGCAATGCTTTTGTGAATCCATTAACTTTTACTTAACACAGATGTAAAAACTTGACATTATGTTATTTAAATAAACAAAATTTATCTAATACAACTTTTTTACATATCTTAAAACTAAATTAATCTTAATTTTTGTTTTAATCTTCTAGATAACAATGAAATTAACATTCTGAAAGGGAATTGCCATTGCCCCCCCACTCTATTTTCATAAAATAAAAATGTCAGGACTAATTAAACACCACAATAAGTTAATCTGGAACTCACTTCTGCTATCTGTTTGTGTTGGGAAATGAACTGTTTATAATGCATTTGTGTATTTAGCCAATTCCTTACCTGACTCAGTTACTTAATATCAATAATAACATTTTTATATATAAAGATCTGTGAAGTAAAATTATTGTAAAATAGAAAATGTTTGTCAAGGAAAGAAGTTTTCATATGATATATGAATCTGGACATAAAGTATATTAATATAATTAATAAATCCAGTTAGGGCTTAATATTCCTTAACTCAATAAATTGCTGTGATTACATTAGATCATAGAAACTTTTTCAGATACATGAGAATCATATGTATTTATGAAAGAAAAATCATAAGACAAAATACTTTTCTTTGAAAGTAAGGCAGATTTACATGATTTCAGCCTTTTAAATGAGCTTGAAAATGAGATATCTGACTAATACATATAATTAAGTGGATTTCAAAACATCAGTTGGTCATTTCTTGCTTTCTACTTTTTGAAATTACAGAGATTTTTAAAATAGGTTTTCCACTAAGTCTCTTCTTGTTGACTTTGACCTTGTAGTGTATTTTCTGTCCATTGAATGTATGATTATGAGTTCTGCCTAGTTCTGCCTAAAATCTCTCCAGAACTCCCTGCAATTAAATTTATTGTGAATCATTTCACAGTAAAATTATGGCTGTTATGAGTTGATTATTAGTAAAATAAGCTCAATTATATACATTTTCTGGAGAAACATTAATTGACTCTAAGTTAAAAATCTCAAAAATAATTTAAAGAAGGCTATCAGGAAAAATAATAAAGAAGGACAACCAAAGTGTCCTTTGATACAGGATTGGATAAAAAAGATATAGTACATATATGCTATAGAATTCTACTACTCAGCCATATGAAAAGTAAAATACTACCATGTGACAACATGGGTGGGCCTTGAAAGTATGCTAAAAAAACAAGTGAGGCAGAAAAAGCTAAGATCCATAAGTTTCACTCATAGGTGGGATATAAAACTGAAACTCATAGACACAGACAGAGCACAGTGTGCAGTAAGTTGGTTTCTACAAGGTAGGGGTAGTAAATGGTAAAGGGGGCCAAATACATGGTGCCCAAATATGATTTGACTTTGGGTGGTGTACACACAATGCAATATACAGATCATGTAACAGAGAAATATATACTTGAAACATATATGACCTTATTAACCAATGTTACCCCAGTAAATTTAATAAAATAAAACAACAGAGAAAAATGAATAGGAAAAAATATTAAAAAATGAATATGTAAATTGAATCAAAATAATTACATATGTGAGGAAAAATATCAGGAGCCTCTCCATTAATGGCAATGTTTCAGGTGAGATAAATATTGATATTATCTTTTTTATTGACTTTATTGGGGTGACACTGTTTTACAAAATTATACCAGTTTCAGGTGTACAATTTTATAATACATCACCTGTACACTGTATTGTGTGTTCACCATCCCAAATTAAGTCTCCATCCATCAGCATTTATCCCCCCTATACCTGGCCCCACTTTCCTCCAATCCCACCTACGATCACCACATTGTTGACCCTGTCCATGAGTCCTTTTTCTCTTCTCTTTTCTTTCCAAGTCCATCCCGTACCACCCAGCCCCACCAAAGAGAAGTCAGTACTTTCTATGGAGTGTGGCTCTATTTTTCTAGTTAGTTCATTTTTTTCAATAGATTCCACATATGAGTGAAGCCATATGGTACTTGTCTTTCTTAGAATGACTTATCTCAGCATAATGCTCTCCAGGTCCATCCTTGCTGTTGCAAAGGGTAATTTTTTTAAATTTTATTTTTAACCATTGTTCAAGTACGGTTGTCTCCATTTTCCTCCCACTGCTCTCCCCCACCTCACCCATCCCCACCTCTCACCCTCGATCCTACCCACCTTTAGTTTTGTCCAGTGTCCTTTATATAAGTTCCTTGATGACCCTTCCCTTCCCCCCCATTATCCCCTCCCCCTCTGGTTACTGTCAGTTTGTCCTTTATTTCAGTGTTTCTGGTTATATTTTGCTTGCTTGTTTGTTTTGTTGATTAGGTTCCACTTATAGGTGAGATTATATGGTATTTGTCTTTCACTTCCTGGCTTATTTCACTTAGTGTAATGCTTTCTAGATCCATCCATGCTGTCGTAAAGGGTAGGAGCTCCTTCTTTCTTTCTACTGTGTAGTATTCCATTGTGTAAGTGTACCAGTTTTTGGATCCATTCATTTAAGGGTTAGGTTGGTTCCAGCACTTGCCTACTCTAAGTTGTGCTGCTATGAACATTGGGGTGCATAGGTTCTTTTGAATTGGTGTTTTGGAATTCTTAGGGTATAATCCCAACAATGGGATTGTTGAGTCAAAAGGCAGCTCCATTTTAGTTTCCTGAGGAAATTCCATACTATTTTCCACAGTGGCTATATTAGTCTGCATTCCCACCAACAGTGTACTAGAGTTCTTTTTTCTCCACATCCCTTCCAGCATTTGTTTATTTATGATGACAATTCTGATCAGGATGAAGTGGTATCTCATTGTGGTTTTAATTTGTATCTCTCTGATGTCTAGTTGAGCATCCTTTCATATGTCTGTGGACCCTCTGGATGTCCTGTGTGGAAAAGTGTCTGTTCAGGTCCTATGACTGTTTTTTATTTTTATTTTTTGTCTTCCTGGTATAGAGTCATGTGAGTTCTTTATATATTTTAAAGATCAAACCCTTATCTGAGGTATCATTTGTGAATATATTTCCCATATAGTTCGTTCCCTTTTCATTTTGCTGATGTTTTCTTTAGTTGTGCAGCAGCTTTTTATTTTGATAAGATTCCATTTGTTTATTCTCTCCTTTATGTCCCTTACTGTAAGGGACATATTGATGAAAATATTGCTACATGGAATATCTGAGATATTTCTGCCTATGTTGTCCTCTAGGACTTTTATGGTTTCGTGACTTATATTTAAGTCTTTTATCCATCTTGAGTTTATTTTTCTGTATGGTATAAGTTGGTAGTTGATCTATACCCAGTATGTGGAAAGTACATACTGCTTTCTGCAGTGACTTCACCAATATGTATTCCCATTAACAGTGCAGAAGTGTTCTCTTTTCTCAATATCCTCACCAATATTTGTTGTTTGTTGATTTATTGATGATAGCTATTCCAACAGGTGTGAGGTGATACCTCATTATGGTTTTAGTTTGTAGTTCTCTGATGATGAGTTAGGTTAAGATGAGCATTTTTTCATAGGCTTATTGACAATTTGTATTTAGTTGTTTGTGTTTTTGGAGTTGAGTTTTTAAGTTCTTTATAAATTTTGTGTATTAACCCCTTATTGCATATGTCACTGGCAAATATGTTCTCCCATTCTGTAGATTGTCTTTATATTTTCAATTTGTTGTATATTGTCTTTATATATTTCATTTCTTTTGCTGTGCAAAAGCTTTAGTTTGATGTAATCTCATTTGTTTATTTTTTTTTCTTTTGTTTCAAAGCACTGAGGAGATATATCAGAAAATACATTGGCATAAAAATACAGGATTGTTATGGTATCAAGTCTATTATTTAAGTGTTTTTGATTTAACTACATTAAAATTGTTTATAGGACTACAATACCTGCCATCTATCTTATATTTTCACATACATGATTTTAAATGGATATCAGTTTTATCTGTTTTCATCTTTCTCTTGATTTCTCAAGGAGCAGCATCTCTTCCTTGTTGAGCCTCAGATTTATTCAGAGTGTGTTTTACCTTTTTGTAGTATAATCTATTTGTTTAGTTTTTATTATATCCTGTATTTATGATATTTCTGCTGTATTTAAAAAAACATTTATTTGCTTATTTCTTTTCTTAGTAAAAATTAGATTTATTATCCTGCAGTTTATTATTTTTATTTATTTCCTCTCCTCAATTTATTTTCATTTCATTAATTGTATTATCTTCCTGAATCTAATTGCAGTTTCTTTACACTATATATTAGATTACTAACCCTTTTTGTACTTGCCTGTGAATCACAAAACACTAGTTTGGCACTTTTATGCACCTATATGTATCTATGTGTGTAACTATATGCATAAATGCTTTAGTTAGCTATATACAGACTATATTAAACAAAAATTTTAGCAATTTTCTGATTGCTGAAGCTCATAATAGAATAATAAAAATAGGAAAAGACAATTGGAAAAAATGGTGTATAATGTTCAATTTCAGATCTGCATAGATTCAGCCTTCCATAATACAGTTTGGTTGTGTTTTATCACTTCCAACAGTTGAGGCATTAATGGAATGGAAATTGAAAACTTATTTTAGCAAAAACTAAAAGCTAAGCTGCAATAAGATAGCAGAGACTATGCTCTTAATTTTCAAAAGTATTTTCCAAACTGACTTGATATATAGAGAGGTCTTTTTAATGCTTATCAATATGGATTCCAACAGCTTAATGAGTTACCACTTCTAGAGCCTATTTAGTTAGAATGATTGTAAATACCTGAAAGGTTAATTTTATTTCACTGCAATCAAGTTTCAGTTGTGTCAGGTGAAAGGTTTCTTAACTGCTATATTCCCTGTAGATAATAGCCTGGATTACATGCATGCTTTGAATATGAGAAAATCTATTTGTTTCACAATTTTGTGTTAAATAAATAGCATTTCCAAAAACATTAGAAAGGCACTTGAAAATTTAAAACCTGCCTTTTAATTTCAGCTGCAAATTCCTAGCCTGAATCTATACACTCACTTAGTTACTTTAAATGACATTTTCATTAATAGGAAATATTTTGTTTGTAGAACTCTAGCTATTTTTTTAAGTGAAAGAACTAAGCCATATGAAAAAAATGGGAGAAAATAATTAACTTGAACATTTTGAATTTATTTTATATTTTCAAATTTATACAGAACTTATTCAGAGGATACTGTTTAAATAATGCACTTTCAGTTTATACAATAATTTAAAACACTTTTATTATAGAAAACTTAAATATACGAACATGAAGAATAGTTATAATGAACTGACAATGACCACGATCTCTCATTTTTTTAAAAATCATTTTTCTCGGAATTATTTAAGTGTAAATTTGAACTATTTTTATTTACCTTAAATATTCCAGTATGCATACTAAAAATAATAATGACTTTTAACATAATTATATTGCCATCATCATAATTTAAAAAAATATTGATAAAACTTTTCATCTGGGCCATATTTCCTTGTCTCAGCACACCTGTTATGTTGTAAAGTGCAGAGCCTTGGGTATTCACTAGGGTAGGGCAACCCACATCCCTGCAATGTGGCACTGTCTGTGGCGGGCTGATTAGGGAGGGAATAATGCTGCTGGCTTGGTTCTTAGCTGGCTTTCAGTAACTTCTTCTATTACCCACATGCAAATTGTGCTCTTCTGGTGCTAATTTCTGGGTGGGTGGGTTTGTGTAAATTTAGGACCCTGTGGGTCTCTCCAACAAACTCTCCTGTGAAGCTGGGAATTTCTCCTACCACCATGATGACCACAATGTTTTTGCAGTCAGAGGTTTCGAGGCTTTATTTCCAACTGGATCCCTGGGTTGCATGGTCTGTCTCGCTCTCCAGTTGTTCCTCCTGGTTTCTCCTCACACAAATGTGGGATTGCCGGTCCTCCAGCTGTTGCCTTGCCACCCTTCTGTCTCTGGCCCTGGCTGCCATCTCTGCCCCTTCTACCAGTCTGGATGAATATTTCTTTCTTACTCCTTGGTTGTTGGACTTCCATGCACTTTGATTTTCTGGCAGTTCTGGTTATTTTTTGTTTTTAAATTTGTTGTCCTTCTTTTGGTTGTGTGGGAGGCAAAGTGTATCTACCCATGTCTCCATATTGGCCAGAAATCTATTTTTCTCTGCTTTTAAAGGGGAATGAGGTAGATGCATGCCCTCTTCTCCTTTTGAGAGAGTCTCCTATTTGGAACAAAATTGACCTAAGTTCTAACTCCAACCCTGTGGAATGTGAACAAGCTCTCTCTGTGAGCTATATAGTCCTAAGTATCTGGACTATTACAACCTAAGGTTGTTTTCAAATTCTCAGGTATTGTTTATTTTTAGAAGGATAATAGCTAAGAAGATACCTTCTCTAGTATTCTTAGTACTTTGTGGTATAACCTGGGAGCTAGTCTGCGCTATGAGCATTTTTCCTTCTCAGGGCCACAAGATTTCAATTTCCCTTTAGGGTAAGAGGAAAAATAAAAACCTCCACAAGTGGCTACAGATCTAATTCTCATGTCACGTGAAGGGTAAAATGCTTTTAGTAAAAGAAAAGGCAAGCATTTTCTATTTTTATTTTCTCTATGTATCCATATCTCAAAGGCCAGGGTATTTTACAGGAACTCTGAGAACTCCAGGGAAGATTTATTTCCCCACAAAGCCTTTATTCTTTCATTAGTAATTTTATATGCTTTAAACATTGATCTCATAGCAACAGTGGCCACCTATAAGACCTGTTAGAAAAGTTTTATTTCCTAAAAAGCATTGAAATGCCTTTATTTGAAAGTGAAATAGCATATACGTTTAACTTAACAATCAAAACTCTTATATGAAAAACAAATAACATAATTCCCAAATCATGACTAATATTATTTTATGTCCTATTAAAATTAAATTGATTCTAGCCCTGGCTGGCATAGCTCAGTGGATTGAGCACGGGCTGGGAACCAAAGTGTCCCAGGTTCGATTCCCAGCCAGGGTACATTCCTGGGTTGCAGGCCATAACCCCCAGCAACCACACATTGATGTTTCTCTCCCTCCCTCTCTCTCTCTCTCTCTCTCTCTCTCCCTCCCCTCTCTAAAAAATAAATAAATAAAATCTTTAAAAAAAAAGGGTAGGGTTTCACAGTAGCAAGAAAAAAAATTAAATTGATTCCTCCAGGACCAGTTCACACACTGATGGTTTTAATGCCAAATATAAAGATTTAAGAGTACTACAGCACAGAAAAATATTAAAAGGTTTTCCAAATTCTTTATTTGTCTGTATATATAAAGCCCAAGTGTTACATGAATACTAAACTTACTGTATTCAGGTGCAGTTAAGAATTTTTATGAGAATTTATCCTGATCCCCAAAGCAGGTTGACATTAGTTTCTCTTTGTTTAGAGCATGTGTTTGAGAGAGTAGAACCTGCCTAAAAAACAGAGAGTTCCACTTGTTCACATGCAAAATATCCCCTTTAACTTCAACACCTGCTAGTGTTTCAATGCCAACTGTTTTGTTCCTTGTCCTCTTCCTTTTTCCTTGTTCTGCACTCCTTATTTTTATTATTTTAGAAGAGAAAAGGGGGAAAATGACTTATTGTTCATTGTGCACATACAATGAGATAGGCACTTAATCTTTTGGGAATGTTGTGACTTGTATAATAATCTTTTAATGAAGAAACAGATTAAATCCCCATAGGTTAGTTCAACAATAGATTAGTGTCTAATAGAAATATGTAAGCCACTCAGTCTGGTGTGGCTCAGTGGATAGAGTACTGGCCTGTGAACCAAAGAGTCACAGCTTGATTCCCAGTCAGGGTACATGCCTGAGTTATGGGCCAGGTCCTCAGTAGAGGGCACACAAGAGGCAACCACACATTGATGTTTCTCTCCCTCTCTCCCTCTTTAAAAATAAATAATTAAAATCTTTTAAGAAATAAAAAATAGTTTTAAAAAGGAAATATGTAAGCCAAATGTACAGTTTCTAATTTTCCAGTAGATACATTAAAAATAAGAGAAAGAAGCAAATTTAATTTTTTTAATTTTTATTTATTTATTTATTTAATTTTTATTGTTGACACTATTACAAATGTCCCCTTACCCCTTTGCCTGCCTACCCCCACCCCACCCCATTTATTTAACGAGTAAATTCAAAATATAAATCAGAACTGAAAATATTTGAATTAAATATCAGAAAGGAAAATTAATAATATAAATATTTAAAAGTATAATACCTAGCACATGATACCATTTAACATTTTTACACTGTATTTTACACACTGATGCATGATATATGAAAAGGTTTTTAATTTCTTAAAATATAACTTAGTTATAGAAACTTAATTCTTTCAGGGTAAATGAGAAACAAGTTTCTCAAAGATAGTATTTGTATAATGGTTTATGTATTAACAATCCATAGTCATTAACAAAACATGAGATAAGGTTATAATTGCACAGTTTTCCTCCTATGGCATCTAAGTATGTTACTTTGCCTAAGTTCCTTTTTATACTTACAATAAAAAGGGTGTGTTTGAAATTTCAAAATTATACAATTTATTTGAGTAGTTGTCTCAAGAATCAAAATTGAAGAAGTAAAATAAATATACACAAATAAAATTCTGTGAAATTTTTCTCATCTGAAAACATGTAAAACAAGAGTCATAAATTGTATTAACATATTATTTCTATAAACTTAGGTGGGTTAATAATCTATTTCTTAAGGATTATTTTCATCCATAAAATGAGGATAATTGTAACACCCTCAATTTGCCTAGAAAGCTTAAATGAACTAGTTGTAGGTAAACCTCTTAGACTACTGCCCAGTTCATAGAAGGTTCTTAATAAAAAGCAGTTAATTACGTATTAATTGTAATTGCACTGATGCCACATCTGTCCATGGAGAGTGAACTCAAACAAAATGGTTGAACAAAGTTTACTAATTTCAACCATGAGTGCCGTGCTAGATTCATGGGTAATTTATAAACATGATACATAACATCTTTAATCATGTAGTTTTCTACTTTTCTCTGTTGCCACTGTGTTAGAAGCAGGAATACAGGTATAAACAAGAAATGATATCATCAGACCCATACTATTTCTCACTCACTGGGTCCATATTGGAGGCTTAAGGTACTTGCATATTTGTATCTTTCATATATTTTTACAAGTCTTGCCCATGGATCATAACAAAAATACAGAGAGGAAAATTTACATAAAAATTATTATGGCAGCCTATTTTACACACTAGATTAATATGACCACATCATTATAGTAGATTTGTCAAATTATATTTTTTAAAAAATTATTCAACTTGACACTTAAAATTAATTTAAATTTAGTATTCTAATATGTATCAATAATTGGAATTTTTTTCTTCTAGTTAGATATAAAGTAATTCAGATAATTCTTCCAATGGAAGAAAAATTATAAAAGACTGGTTTAGAAAAATAAAGAAGTAAAAATAATGAATAATTATACATATGATCTAAGAGAAGGTGAATACTTATATATAACTATGAAATATTCTTTATTAGTAATCATTATCATATTTTACATGAATTTGAGTTAATGTCTAGTGTCATTTCCATTTAGCATGAAGAAATTGTTTTAGGCATTTGGTAAGGCAGGGATCAGCAACAATTTCTGTCTATTCCTCTTTGCCTTCTAATATTTTTACTTTGTTTTTATTTTGAAAGGATATTTTTGATTGATATATAATTTTTTGTTAAAATTTTAATTTTATTTAACAATTTGGATATGTCATTACACTGAATTCTGACATTCATTGATTCTAATAAGTAGTAAGATATTTATAATATTATGGTCCCCTCCTATATGATTAATAATTTTTCTATTGCTGCTTTCAAGATTTTATCTTGATCTTTGTCTTTCAACAGTTTGGCTATGTTATAGCTAGCTTTGGATGTTTATGTTTATCTTATTTTGAGTTTATTGAGCTACTTGGATGCATAGATTAATATTTTTATAAAATGTAGGAAGCTTTTAGCCATTATTTTTTTCAAATACTTTTTCTGCCCCTTTCCCTTTTCCTTCTACTTCTTGGACTTCTATTATACATATTATTATGCTTGATGAAGTCCTATGACTTCCTGTTTTTTCTTATGCTTTTTAACTTTTGCTATTCGATTTGGACACTCTATACTGAACTAGCTATAGGCTTACTAATTCTTTATTCAGCCAAATAAAATTTACTGTAACTATGTACCAAAATATTTACTTCAATTATTGTTTTAAACTCCAGAAGTTCCATTTTGTTTTTTTGCAAATACTGTCTATGTATTCATACCAGGTATTGGTTATGGTATATAATTATTTTCATACATTACTGGATTTAATTTACTAATATTTTCTAAGTATTTTTGTATCTACACTTATGAGAAATATCAGTCTCTAATTTTCTGTGTTTGGAATACCTGTCTGGTTTTTGTATTAGTGTAATACTTGCCTCATAGAATGAGTTAGTGAATTTTCCCTGTTTCTACTTCTGAAAGAGATTGTTGAAAATTGTTGTAACTTTTGCACTGAGTATTTGGAAGAACTTATCTATAAATCTTTCTAGTCCTGATACTTTGTTTTTTAAGGCTATAAATTGTTGATTCATTTTTTCATTTTTAAAAATTTTTGTTTATTCTATTATAGTTGACCCATTTTCCCCCTTTGCCCTTCTCTATCCAGCCAACCCCACTCCCATAGTGTGTGCTCACATCGTTGTCTGTGTCCATGGGTCATTCATACATGTTCTTGGACTAATTTATCCCCCTTTCTTTTTTATCAATAAATCCATCTAGTCCTGATACTTTGTTTTATAAGGTTATAAATTATTGCTTTAATTTAAAACATTTTAAAGATGTTTCCCTAGAGTTTGCAATATACAGCTATTGCATGCCCACTTACAAATAATACTATATTACTTCATAGTAGTGCAAGTGACTTATAATAACAACATACTTCTTTTTTGAAATTTAAAGGGTTTTTTTAAATTTATTTTTTTAAACCTCACCAGAGGACATACTCATTGATTCTGAGAATATCCATGAGGAAGGGAGGGGAGAAAGAGGAAGAGAAGCATCAGTGGAAAAGAGAAACATCAATTGGTTTCTTCTCTTAGATTTCTGAACCAGGCACCAAACCTACAACCTAAGCATGTACCCTGACTTATAAACAAACTCACAACCTTTCTGTTATATAGGAGCATGCTAAAACTAATTGAGCCACACTGGGCAGGGCAAACAACATAATTCTTATTTTCCTCCCATCCCTTGTATCATCATTGTCTCTCATTTAAACTATACATAAGCAAACACAAGAATACTTATTTTAGTAGGTATATATGTACATACATAATCAAATTCATTTTTTTCTATTATTATTTGAACAAATTGGTATCGATAAGTGCAAATAGAAAAATAAAAGTTTTTATTTTATTCACATACCCCTCATCTGATGTTCTTCCTTACTTGATGTAGTGTAGATCCACATTTCTTTTTTTTTTTTTTTATTGTGGTTCAAGTACAGTTGTCTCTATTTACGCCCCAACTCTCCCCCACTGCCACACACATCCCCATCCCCCACCTTCATTCCTATCCCACTTTAGCTTTGTACATGTGTCCTTTATACATGTTCCTTGATGACCCTTGCCATTTTACCCCCTTATCCCCTCACCCCTTCCTTCTGGTTACTGTAGTTCTTTATTTCAATATCTATGGTTCTATTTTTCATGCTTGTTTGTGTTGTTGATTAGGTTCCACTTATTGGTGTGATCATATGGTATTTGTCTTTCACTTCCTGACTTATTTCACTTAACCTAATGCTCTCCAGTTCCATCCATGCTGTCGCAAAGGATAGGAGCTGTTTTTCTTCTTTCTGCTGCATAAAATTCCATTGTGTAAATGTGCCATAGTTTTTTGATCCATTCATTTACTGATGGGCATGTAGGTTGCTTCCACTGCTTGGCTGTTGTAAATTGTGCTGCTATGAACATTGGGGTGCATAGGTTCTTTTCCATTGGTGTTTCAGTGTTGTTAGGGTATAATCCCAGCAGTGGAAGTTTCAGATCAAAAGGCAGTTCCATTTTTAGTTTTCTGAGGAAATTCCATACTGTTTTCCACAGTGGCTGCATCAGTCTGCATTCCCACCAACAGTGCACTAGGGTTCCCTTTTTCCACATCACTATCAGCACTTGTTTGTTGATTTGTTTATGGTTTCCATCCTGACTAGTGTGAAGTAGTATCTCATAGTTGTTTTAATTTGCATCTCTCTGATGGTTAGTGATGCTGAGCACCCTTTTATATGTCTATGGGATATTTCCCCTCCATATATCCTCCTTGAAGTAGAGTCTGGTCAGGCCCCTTGCCCATTTTTTAATTGGATTCTTTGTCTTCCTGGAGTAGAGTCATGTGTGTTCTTTATATATTCTGAATATCAAACCCTTGTGCAAGGTATCATTTGCAAATATATTTTCCCATACAGTTGGTTCCCTTTTCATTTTTCTGATGCTTTCTTTAGCCATGCAGAAGCTTTTTAGTTTGATGAAGTCCCACTTATTTATTCTTTCTTTTATGTCCCTTGCTCTAGGGGACATATTTGTGAAAATATTGCTTCATGGAATATCTGAGATTTTTCTGATTATGTTCTCCTCTAGGACTTTTATGATTCCATGACTTATATTTAAGTCTTTTATCCATCTTTGGGTAT
Organism: Phyllostomus discolor; assembly: GCF_004126475.2. Lineage (NCBI taxonomy): Eukaryota > Metazoa > Chordata > Mammalia > Chiroptera > Phyllostomidae > Phyllostomus > Phyllostomus discolor. Next base: position 69,016,430 of record NC_040909.2, read on the forward strand.
GGATATGTATGGATATTTTTGTATATGATGTAAGTTGGTGGTCAGGTTTAAATTTTTTTCATGTAGCTCTCCAGAACTCACAACACCATTTGTTGAAGGTGCTCTTTTTACTCCATTTTAGGTTTCTACTCCATTTGTTGAATTTTAATTGACCATAGAGGCACAAATTTATTTCTGGGCTCTCTATTCTGTTCCATTGGTCTATGTGTCTGTTCTTATGGCAGTACCAGACTGTTTTGATTACAGTGGACTTGTACTATAGTTTGATATCAGGAATTGTGATCACTCTTACTTTATTCAGCTTTCTCAAAATTGCTGCATCTATTCAGGGTTGTTTATGGTTCTATATAAATTTTTGAAATGTTTGTTTTATATCTGTAAAATATGATATTGGTATTTTAATAGGGATTGTGTTGAATCTATAAATTGCTTTGTATAGTAAAGACATTTTGGTGATGATAATGCTTCCAGTCTGTGAACACAATATATATTTGTGTTTTCCTTAATTTCTTTCTTCAGTTTTGTGTAGAGATTTCTGAGTGCAGGTCTTTTACCACCTTGGTTAGATTCATCCCTAGGTATTTTATTTTTCTTTTTGCTATATCAAATGTGATTTTTTTCTTGATTTCTGTTTCTGATATTTTGTTGGCGGTGTACAAAAATGCCTTTAATTTCTGAATGTAGACTTTGTATCTCATTGTTTTGCCAAATTCACTTATTATGTTGAGTAGTTTTTTGGTGGAGTCTATGGATTTTCTATGTTCACTATTATGTCATCTGAAAACAATGGCTGTTTTGCTTCCTCCTTTCCAATGTGGATGCCTTCTATTTCTTTTTCTTGTCTGATCTCTGTGGCTAGGACTCCCAATACTATGTTGAATAGAAGTGGTGGAAGTGGACAATCTTGTTTTATTGCTGATCTTAGTAAGAAAGCTTTTAATTTTTTTCCCATTGAGTATGATGTTGGCTGTAGGTTTATCACATATGGCCTTTAATATGTTGAGGAATGCTCCCCGTATTCCGACTTTGCTGAGTATTTTTATCATAAATGGGTGCTGCACCTTATCAAATGCTTTTTCCTCATCCATTGATATGATCATATGATTTTCGTTTTTGCTTTTGTTTATGTGGTGTATTACATTTACTGATTTTTGAATATTGTACTATCCTTGCATCCCCGGGGTGAATCCCATCTGATCATGGTGTATGATCTTTTAAATGTATGCTGGATCCAACTTGCCAATATTTTGTTGAGATTTTATCATCTGTGTTTATTAGTGATATTGGCGTATAGTTTTCCTTTCTTTGTTGTGTCTTTATCTGGGTTTAGAATTATGATGATGCTGACCTCATAAATAAGTTTGGTAGTCCTCCCTCTTCTTGGATTTTTTTAAATAGTCTCAGAAAGATAGAATTTAGCACTTCCTTAAATGTTTTGTAAAATTCTCCTGTGAAACTGTCCAGTCCAGGGCTTTTGTTTGCCAGGAGTTGTTTGATTACTATTTTAATTTCACCAGGTGTTATCAGTCTGTTCAGGCTTTCTGCTTCTTCTTGATTAAGTATGGGAAGATTATATTTTTCTAGAAATTTTCCATTTCACCCAGGTTTTCAAATTTCTTGTCATATAGTTTTTTATAGTATTTTCTCTTTGAGTGTGTGTGTGAGTGTGTTTTATCTTTTTAAATTTTAATTGTTGTTCAAATACAGTTTTTTTGCCTTTTACCCTCATCCCAGCCCCTCCCCCCAGTCCTCCCCACCTCCCTCCTTTTTCCACCCCTCCCTTGTTATTGTCCATATGTCCTTTATACCTGTTCCTGCAAACTCTTCCCCTTTTCTTCTGAAATTCCCTCCCCTCTCCCCTCTGGTCACTGTCAGCCTGTTCTCAATTTCAGTGTCTTTGTTTATATTTTGCTTGTTTGTTTGTTTTGTCGATTAGGTTCCTGTTAAAGGTGAGATCACATAGTGTTTGTCTTTCACTGCCTGGCTTATTTTGCTTAGCATAATGCTATCCAGTTCCAGTCATACTGTCGCAAAGGGTAGGAGCTCCTTCTTTCTTTCTGCTGCATAGAATTCCAGTGTGTAAATGTACCATAGTTTTTGTTCCATTCATTTATGACCTCCCTGGTGGTCTAGTGGCTAAGATTTCTCATTTCCTTTCGATAGGGGATTCTTTGTCTTCCCATTATTTGTAAGACTCTTCTTGTTTGCTTCTGCTTCTTAAATTGATCTATTTTGACTCCCTGAGTTTGTGGTATGACCTTCTATGGTAGGAGACTGTGTGTTTCAGTGGTGCAGTTTCCTTGATCTCCTGAACTTGATGCTCTTTAGGTGCCCTTTATGCCATTTATGTTGGCTCTCTTTATGTAATTGGGTTTTGATTATTGTTGGATCTTTCTTTGGTGGGTCTTTCCCTGCTGCTGGTTGACTGAGGGTCACTCTGCCCACCACATCTTGTTTGCTGTTATGCAGGTGTTGCCAGAACAAAACCGTAAAGCCCAGGATACAAACACACATCCACAAAAATAACTGGCTCCCACAACCCCACTATCAACAACAAATGAACCAGTATTCCTAAGGATGTAAAGAGATTAAGCCTATTATAAGATAGGAGAGAAATAAACTTTAGTATAAAATCTAGTGACATAATATATACAAACTTGATGTATAAGAAATGAATGTTAAAAAACTATGCAGGAAAGAAAATATTGCCAATCATAGAGAAGACCACAGTGGTTTTGTCTCAGTAGCCTCTAGTATTTTTTCTTTGTGGACCCACCTCCTGTGATATCAAATGTTGACCCCATCTGACCTTAGGGACCCTACTCAGAGACTGCCAGGGATCTATAGTCTGTGGCTATCTCCTTCAGTTGTTAATCTAGTCACTCTTCACTTAGTAGTCAGGTTTAAGCACCACAGAGCTGGGTCAGAATCCCTCCTGAGGTCTGGGCTGTTGTTTCCAGTCACGCTTCTACTTCTCAGATGGAAATGGTCTGCCTGAACAGGATGGTTGCTGCCATATGGGTGATGACTCAGCACTGGCATCTTAGCATCTACTCTCTCAGCTCTCTCCCCAGAGCCTCCGTCACTAGTCTCTCCTCAGGAATCTCTAGCCCACTCTTCCCCAACCCCTTTGTGGGAGACCACAGTAAATGGCTGCAAATAAAATTTGTGTGTTGGCCCTTTAAATGGCTCTCTGTGCCTTCAGCCATTGGTCTCTGGCAGAGAGCCACCCTGAGGCTTTTCATCAATGGTTGTTATCTGTGTACTTTTGGGGCTCTGGTGCTTAGGCTAAAGATTGCAGTTTAGGGTTTAGACCCCACACTTCTCAGGGGGATACAACCAGTTGCTTAATTACCCCTCCTGCACTATGCTGTCTATGGGTGTCCAGCCAGCCTTTTTGAGTCTCCATCTCACTCCTTACTAGACAGGTTGTGCTGAAGATGATTCTTCTGTCTGTCTGAGGTTGTAAGTTTTCTCTCTCACTATTGTTCAGTTGTTTGTTCTGGGTAATTTCTCCACAGTTTAGTTGTAATTCCAGATTGGTCCTGTGAGGAGGTTAGTGTGGCTTCCATTCACCCCCATCCTCTAGTTCCACATTTCTTACCTGTATCTTTTTTCTGTCTCTCTAAGGATATTTCAGCATTTTTTTGCAAGGCAAGTCTGACAAAACACTTCTTCAATTGCATTTGTTTAAGAAAATATTTCTTCTTCACCATTACCTGAAACATAATCAACAAAAGAAAAAAACAAACAAAATATGAACAGAGTCATTGAAACTAAGAACAATCTAACATTAGCTAGAGGGGAGGGGGGAGGGGACAGTGGGAAGAAGGATTTTCAGGAACTACTATAAAGGACACATGGACAAAACCAAAGGGGAGAGTGGAAGCAAGGGAGGGAGGTGGGTTTGGAGGGGGTGGTGGGAGGGGAGGGGAGAGAATACAGACAACTGTAATTGAACAACAATAAAATAATTTAAATTAAAAAATAAAAAATAAAATATTTCTTCTTTATTTTTGATGGTTGTTTTTTCAGGGTACAAAATTCTAGATCAGTGGGGTATTTTCCTTCAGTATTCTAAATATTTCACTCTCTTGCGTATAAATGATTTCTGAGGATAATTCAGATGTAATTCTTATCTTTGCTCTTCTGTAAGTAAATTGTTTGCTTTTCTCCCCCATAGTTTCTTTTAGGGTATTTTTCTTTATCCTTGATTTTCTGTTTTTATGTAGTTTGAAAATAATATGTTTAGGTGTAAGTTGTTGTTTTTCTTTTTTTTTAATGGGTAGGGAAAGGTTAGAGATCCCTTCCTTATTCATGTACTATCTATAAATAAACCATTCTATTCATTCTTTAGTTTTTACAGTCTTTTAAATCTCTAACTTTTTCTTTTCTAAGATTTTTTTCTCTCTGCTTGCATTGTCCATCTTTTCTTACATACTGTTTACTTTATTAACTAGAGGCCTTAATATATTTATTATAGTTGTTTTAAATTACCAGTCTAATATTTTCAACATTCCTGAAATACTGGAGTCTGGTTCAGGCATTTGCTCTTTACCTTCATACTGTTTTTTGTTTTTCCTTTTTGTTGTAACTTATAACTTTTTTCTTGGTAGCCAGAGATGATATACCAGATAAAAGGAACAGTGATAAATAGGCCTTTTAATAATGTAATAGTAAGGCATGAAGGGGAAGTGTTTTATAACTCTATGATTAGGTCTCAGTCTTTTAATGAATTTTTGTTTCTTGATTTGAACTTCCCAAATGCTTCTCATCCACACCTTTAGATAGAACAGAAAGGCTAGAGGAAGCTGGATTGGGCATTTCCCTTCCCCAAGCTCAGTTCAGTTAAACTGGTAAAATCTCAGCATGTTAAACTCTGGTTAACTAGTTTCTCCAGAGAGCAGAGATTATTCAGAACAGATGTACAGAATGCTATCAAACATTTCAAAATAGTTCCTTTTCTTCTTCCACTATTGGAAGCACAGGAGATTCTTCTCTGGTATGTACTATGAAAACCTTGTAGAGCTCCAGGTGGTAAACTCACAATAGTGTTAGGACTTCTGATAAATGGGTGTCCCTCAGGTTTTTATTTTGTTTTGTTTTGCTTTGCTTTGCTTTGTTAATCTTTCAGATTTTTCACTCTAAACCTACAGCAATTTATAAATTACCATTCAGTTTTCTTATGCCAGAACTGGTTCTTTTCATGGTGATTTCAGTTCAGGTGAGTTGTGATTTTTATAATTTGCCTATCAATCTCTTCAATTTAGGGGGCAGCAGTTTGCCCTATGAACTCACTTTTCTTATGGATCAGCTAATAATTTTTGATGTTTTAGACTGTTCAGCATTTTATTTGTTGTTGGGACAGAGTAGTGACTTACAAGCTTCTAGGAGACTGGATTGGAATCCAGAATTCCTAAATCACATATTTTTAAAAGACACTGTGTTAAGGATTTTACTATATTTAACTCTAGTTCTGGAGTTAGAAGATGCAAAACTCCAGGAGACTTAGTGTTTTGTCATTCCACCATGAACATCTTGCCAGGAATTTTTATTTTACTTTTTACTTCAACATAATTTTAAATTCACTAAATTTTTTAAATTACAAAAACTTTTGTGTGCTTTAGATTATCCAAAAGTTAAAGTTTTTTCATAAATTTGCTTTATCTTCATTTTTCCATGTCTCTCTCCATCCCTTGATCCTCTATTACTCCTCTCTTTATGATCCTCCTTGCATGCACACAGACATTTCTGTCTATACCTATATCTTTTTTATGTCTCTCATAGTGAATTTAACTTTCAGCAAGACAAAGTATTCTTCTTCTTTTTAAATGCTTTTCTTTTTTGCTTTGAAATATATGTTGTCAAGTAGCAAATTTGTGACTCATGCTTCCTTTGTATATTTATTTGCCTGGCACATTTGCCTATATATAGATTTTTAACCTTCCCTTGTTTGTTTCAGTATGTCTTTTGAATACAAGGTAAAGTTGAATTTTGCTTTGTTTATCAAGTAGAACTAAGTTTTATTTAATTTTAAGTAGTTTTGTGTTCATTTACCTTACAGGTAAATTTAATGTATTCAATATTTTGTTTGCCTGTGGATATTTATAACTTTGATATAGTCTCTGGTATTTATAAAAATTGACCTCTCTAGTATTTCATTTTTCTCTTCTACTTTAGATTTATTTTTGTATTACGTTATTTTTATCCTGTTTACTTATATTAATATTTGTATATTTATGTAATATTTTCAGTACTCTCTCTTTTTTCTCTACAGAAAACATTACTAAAATATCTTGTAATTTCTCTCACATTCTTTTTCCTACCAGTAAATCTGAAGTAATACCTTTTTATTTTTCAATGTTTATAATACATTTAGCCAGTTTTGTTTTATAATTGATTTTCCAATTAGCTCCTCCCACCTTTAGTTTTATATTTGACATATATCTGTGTTATAGAATATAGTTATTCCATACTATTATTCTTTCCCTAATGGTCATCATTTAATTATGATCCACCAGCAAATATAATTTCTTTTTTTCATTATCTCTCCCCTCATTTGTTTATTTGAAGTTTTTTTTCTAGTTGATTTCTCAAGAAGTGCTCATGGAAACACTTCACTGAATTCCTATGGTAATGACTTTTTAACTTAAAGTCAACTTGGCTCAATGAAATACTCTTTTTTTTAAAGATTTTATTTATTTACTTTCAGAGAGGGAAGGGAGGGAGAAAGAAAGAGAGAGAGAAACATCAATGTGCAGTTGCTGGGGGCCATGGCTTGCAAGCCAGGTATGTGGCCTGACTGGGAATTGAACCTGCGACACTTTGGTTCATAGCCTGAGCTCAATCCACTGAGCTATGCCAGCCAGGGCTTTCAATGAAATAGTCTTAGTTAACATTTTTTCATGAGTATCTCAAATAACTTACTTCATTTCCTTCAGTATGATGATTCAAAAATCTGAGGCAAGTATTATTTTCTTTCTATTATTCTTTACTCCCTCAACTTTGACACAGGTGATAAAATGATTTTTTTTATATTTAAAAAAATTCTTTCAAGTTCATTTTTTTACTAGAGTATGTCTTGGTGTTGGTCATTGAGATTTGATTTAAGGTGCTCTATTTAGGGTAGGGGAAGATGGTGGCTTTACTCTAGCCAGTGTTTTTCTCGGCTTCTGTGAAGAGGAGGGAAACTCGTGGATTGTTGGAGAAACAGAGCAAGTGGACTAGGTTACTGAATCACTTATGAAAGCAGGACATCAAAAATTATTGTAATCACGGAAAAACCAGACGGTAAGGAGACTTCTTCAGGACAAAAGGGGCCCAGGGAATCAGCACAGGGACTAGGGGTGTGCAGTCTCCAGGCCCGGTGTTCCCGGGTCTGCCTCAGGGCTCCCGGGAGAGGGGAGTCGCTGCTACCCTCCCCCGAATACAGGGGGTGAGCAACTCCAGGGGAGAACGTGTTGCTAGAAGGGACAGATTGGCCAGTTGGACTGGGAAAAAATCACCCAGGGACTATGAATACCCGCCCAGGGACTTGGCAGAAGTAAGGGCCTCTAGCCCACAGGACCAAGGGCAGCTAGGAAGAGCACCCGCACCCATAGCTGGGTGGAAGTGCAGATCGGTGGAGAGCACAGAGTCGGGATGCGCTTGGCTTGTGCCCCATAGGGAGGCCTGAATCGCGCGCTGGGAGGGACGTGGCGCTTGGTGCATTCATATAGTAGTGGCTCAGAAATTTCCAGCCAGCCCGACAGGGGAGCCAGGAAAGGTGCCAACACCGTGTCGGGGTGCAGTTCCGTGGGGACCACAGAGCTGGAAAGGGATCGTGCACCACTGGGAAGACTCTCGCATTGGCTGTGAACCCGGAATGGCACTTCGTGGCGCTTAGGGTGATCCTAGACCCTGAATTTCAAAAGTTTGGGGGAGGGGTGTGCCCTTTTATGATTCCCAAAGAGGGCGCAGTGAATCCCAAAAACGTCACGGGTGCCTCCTGAGATCATAGAGCTGGAACCCTGCAGGACCCCGGAGTCCGGAAGAACGTGGAAGTGAGATCCAGAGAGCCAGTGTGCTCAGGAGCGCCCAGGGTACCTGACAGACTTGCTGAGATTTGGGGCGGGAGAGAGAGAAGCATTTCAAAAGTCCCTCAGCCAGCTGAAGCCAGCAAGATCAGAAAAACTGGTCTGGCCAGTTAGAAACCAACAAGAGGTTTTTTTTTCTTTCTTTTTCTTTTCTCTTTTTTTCCTCTCTTTTTTTTGTTTGCTTTGGTTTGGTTTGGTTTGGTTTGGTTTTTGTGGCTGTTGTTAGTTGATTGATTTTATCTTGTATTTTATGTGACATTTTATTTTTCAATTCTTATTATTTTTATCTTGCAATCCCTTATGTCTCTCTTCCATTCATTCTAATATTATTCTTTCCACTCCAAATTTATCTCTCCTGCACTACATCTTCTGCTTTTCTTCCTTTTCTTTTTAATCTTGCAAGTTACTGTAAATTTGTATTATCTTTTTCTCACTCTTCCGACATTTTTTTAAATAATATTTTGGTATTCTTTTCTTTCTGTATAATATTCTTTGCTTGGCTGGTTATACTGTCATTTGATAGGTTCCCCCTGGTATCTCAGTCACAAGGTGTTGATAAGTTACTATCCTTCATCTGTGTTCCATTAATACACCTCTCAAGGTTCTATACTTTTTATTCTTATTATCTAGACCTCATCGATTTCTGCCACAAGACTGTCACCTTACTATTACTGCTAGTAAGACCTAGTCTATACAATTGTAAATGCTTCTCAATACCCCTACCTGATCTCAGCCCACATTGCAATTTTCTGAACTATACTATTGTGGGGGTTGTCTCTATTCTTTTACTCACTACTCCTATATACTAATCTTTAGTCCAACCCTACCTTAGAATCTGACCTCCCACAGGCTCACAGCTTTCTAGATCCAACTAACAATCTTCTCGTCTCCAATAAGAGTCTTACCTTCTTTCCATCCATTCTAAAACATGGATAGTGGGGTGGAGGATCAAAGTTAACACTATAAGGAGCCAAAGGATAACCCATCTCGTTCTCTACTGGTTGCTAATGTAAATATCATAGTATACTGTGTTGCTGTCTTAAACCATTTTGCCATTATTCCTCCAACTGATCACCAAAAAAGAGTAGGGGGAAGCTGTGAGCACCAGCATACAGGAAGGAGATTGCACCACTGAATCTCACAATATTCTACCACAGAAGTTCACACCTGAATTACAGGGAATCAGAACAGATCAAATTAACAAACAAGAAGAAAAAAGAAGAAACCCACCAACAATAAGAAAACAAAGAAACAACCCCCAATTGAAGGGAAACAAGGAAGCCTCAGGAAAAATGCTAAATGAAATATAGGAACTCAACTATCAGATAGTGAGTTCAAAACAATGATTACCAGGAAGTTGAATGAACTCACATAGAGCGTTCAGAAATTAGAGGGAAACTACAACAATCTCACTGCAAACTATATAAACATGAAAAAGGAAATAGAAACTCCAACAAAGGTCAAGAGGAAATGAAGAATACAATTTCTGACTGAAGAACACAGTAGAAGGAATGAAAAGCAGGATCGATGAAGCAGAAGATCGGATTAGCGAGCTGGAGGACAAAGTAGAAAACCACATCAGAAAGAGCAAGAAAAGGAAAATAGGCTCAGAAAGAATGAGAGGGATTTAGAGAATGCAAGACATATGAAACGTAATAATATCCGTATAATAGGGATATGAGAATGTGAAAAAGAAGAGCAAGGGATTGAAAACCTAGTTGAACAGGTAATGAAGGAGAACTTCCCTAATTTGATGAGAGAAAGTCACAGAAATCCAGGAAACACAGAGAGTCCCAATCAAGAGGAACCCAAAGAGGCCCACCTCAAGACACATCATAATTAAAATGACAAAATTTCAAGACAAAGAGAGAATCTTAAAGGCAGCAAGGCAGAAAAAGGAAGTAACATACAAGGGAGCCCCAATAAGGCTAACAGCTGACTTCTCAATGGAAAAACTTGAAGCCAGAAGAGAATGGCAAGAAATACTCCAGGTAATGAGAACCAAAGGTCTGCAACCAAGACTACTTTATCCAGCAAGGCTCTCGATCAACATAGAAGGCCAAATAAGAAGCTTCCCAGACAAAGAAGTATAAAAGAATACGCCTCTACCAAACCACTCTGCAAGAGATCCTAAGGGGACTGCTTTAAGTAGGGGAAGGAAATGAGAGAGAGAGAGAGAAAGAGAGAGAGGAACACACGTACATAAAAGAAAATGAATAAGTACCTATCATAATAACCTTAAACATAAATGGATTAAATGCTCCAATCAAAAGACACAGAATAGCTGAATGGATAAGAAAAAATGACCCACATATCTGCTGTCTACAAGAGACCCACCTCAGGATAAAAGACCTACACAGGATGAAAGTGAACGGCTTGAAACAAATCTTCCAAGCAAATGGACAGGAAAAAAAAGCGGGGGTAGCATAATCATATCAGACAAAATAGATTTCCAAAAAAGGTCCATAAAGAGAGACCCAGAAGGCCACTTCATAATACTCAAGGGAGAATCCATCAGATGACATAAATATTGTAAATATATATGCACCCAACATAGGAGCACCCAATACATAAAGAAAATCTTAGAGGACTTCAAGAAAGATATGGACAGCAACAACAATTATAGTGGGAGATTTTAACACCCGCACTATCAAAATGGACAGATCTTCTAAACAAAATATCAACAAAGATATTGTGGTATTGAACAATAACCTTGATGAAATGCACTTACTGATATACACAGAGCACTCCATCCAAAAGAAGCTAAATATACATTCTTTTCAAATATACATGGACATTTTCAAAGATAGATCACATGATAGGGACACAAAATAAGCCTCAACAATTTCAAGAAAATTGAAATCAGACCAAGCATTTTCTCAGACCACAAGGGACTGAAGCTAGAAACCAACCTGAAGGAAAAAAACCAAAAACACTCAAAATCATGGAGAATAAATAACATGCTATTAAACAATGAATGGATCAAGAATGATATTAGGGAAAAAATCAAAAGGTTTCTGGAAACAAATGAAAACGAACTTACAAGAACCCAAAACTTATGGGACCAGCCAAGGCAGTCCTGAGAGGGAAGTTCATAGCGATACAGGCCCACCTAAAAGGTTAGAAACATTCCAAACAAACAACCTAACCCTACGTCTACAAGAACTCAAGGAACAACAACAAAGCCAGCTCAGAGCAAGCAGAAGGAAGGAAATAACCAAGATCAGAACAGAGTTAAATGACATAGAGACTAAAAGCACATTCTAAGGATCAATGAATCCAAGAGCTGGTTCTTTGAAAAGATAAACAAAATTGATAAGCCTTTAAGCAGACTCATCAAGAAAAAAAGAGAGAAGACCCAAATAAACACAATCAGAAATGAAAGAGGAGAGATTACAACAGATACCACAGAAATACAAAGGATTGTAAGAAATTACTACAAGAACTGTATGCCAAGAAATTTGAAAACCTAGGTGAAATGGACACTTTCTAGAAAAATATAATCTTCCAAAACTCAATGAAAAGAAGCAGAAAGCCTGAACAGACCAATAACAACAAAAGACATTGAAGCAGTAATCAAAAAACTCCCAACACACAAAAGCCCTGGACCAGATGGTTCACAGGAGAAGTCTACAAAGCATTTTAAGGAAGAACTAACCCCTATCCTTCACAGACTATTCCAAAAAATCCAAAAAGATGGGAGTCTCCCAAACTCTTTTTATGAGGCCAACATCATCCTAATTCCAAAACCAGATAAAACACACAACAAGAAAGAAAACTACAGGCCAATATCACTGATGAACATTGACGCTAAAATCCCAACAAAATACTGGCAAACCGCATCCAACAATACATTAAAAAGATCATAATCCATGACCAAGTGGGATTCATTCCAGGGATGCAAGGATGGTTCAATATTCGCAAGTCAGTAAATGTAATACATCACAGAAACAAAAGCAAAGACAAAACCACATGATTATATCAACTGATGCAGAAAACGCATTTGACAAGGTACAGCACACCATTCATGATAAAAAACACTCAGCAAAGTGGGAACAGAGGGAGCATTCCTCAACATAGTAAAGGCCATATATGATAGACCTACAGCCCAGCATCATACTCAATGGACAAAATTAAACTCTTTTCCACTAAGATCAGGAACAGAAAAGGCTGTCTACTTTCATCACTTCTGTTCAATATAGTACTGGAAGTTTTAGCCACAGCAATCAGACAAGAAAAAGAAATAAAGGCATCAATTTGGAAAGGACGAAACAAAACTGTCACTGTTTGCAGATGACATGATAGTATACATAGGAAAATCCTATAGGCTCCACCAAAAAACTGCTTGACCTAATTAATGAATCTGGCAAAACAGCGGGATACAAAGTCAATCTCCAGAAATCAAAGGCATTTCTGTACACCAACAATGAAACAGCAGAAGGAGAGATCAAGGAAAACATCCCGTTTGAAATAGCAAAAAAAAATAAAATATCTAGGAATAAACCTAACCAAAGAGGTAAAAGACCTGTATTCAGAAAACTATATAACACTGAGGAAGAAATCAAGGAAGACACAAACAAATGGAAACATATACCAAGTTCATGGATTGGAAGAATTAATATCATCAAAATGTCCATACTACCCAAAGCAATTACACATTCAATGCAATTCCTATTAAAGTACCAATGGCATGTTTCACAGACATAGACCAAACACTTTAAAAAGTTATATGGAATTATAAACGACCCCGAATAGCTGCTGCAATTTTGAGAAAGAAGAGTAAAGTAGGAGGGATCACAATACCTGACACTAAACTATACTACAAGGACACTGTATCAAAACAACCTGGTACTGACATAAAAACAGGCACATAGACCAATGGAACAGAACAGAGAGCCCAGAAATAAACCCAAGTCTCTATAGTCAATTAATATTTTACAAAGGACACAGCAACATAAAATGAAGTAAAAATAGCCTCTTCAACAAATGGTGTTGGGAGAACTGAACAGCCACGTGCAAAAAAATAAAACTTGAGCACCAACTTACACCATATACAAGAATAAATTCAAGGTGGATAAAAGACTTAAATATAAAATGTGACACCATTAAAGACCTAGAGGAGAACGTAGGTAGGAACATCTCAGATATTTCATGAAGAAACTTTTTTACTGACTTGTCTCCTAGAGCAAGGGACATAAAGGAAAGAATAAACAAATGGGACCTCATCATAAATTAAAACCTTCTGCACAGCCAAAGAAAACAGTATCAAAATTAAAAGAGAACCAACTGTATGGGAAAACATATTTGCCAATGATACCTCAGACAAGGATTTAATCTCCAAATATATAAGAAATTACAAGACTGCACTCTAAGAAGACAAGGAATCCAATTAAAAAGTGGGCAAAGGACTTGAACAGACACTTCTCCAAGGAGGACATACAGAAAATCTCAAGACACATGAAACGATGTTCAATATCGCTAGCTATCAGAGAGATGCAAATTAAAACCACAATGACATACCACTTCACACCATTCAGAATGGCCATCATAAACAAAGCAACAAACAGAAGTGTTGGAGAGGTTGTGGAGAAAAGGGGTCCCTAGTGCACTGCTGGTGGGACCGCAGAATGGTACAACCACTATGGAAAGCAGTATGGAACTTCCTCAGAAAACTAAAAATGGATCTGCCTTTTGACCCAGCAATTCCACTGCTGGGACTCTATCCTAAGAATACTAAAATAGCAATTCAAAAGAACCTATGCATCCCAATGTTCATAGCAGCACAATTTACAATAGCTAGATGCTGGAAGCAACCAAGATGCCCATCAGTAAATGAATGGATAAAAAAACTATGGTACATTTACACCATGGAATTCTATGCAGCAGAAAGAAAGGAGCTCCTACCCTTTGCAACAGTGTGGATGGAGCTGGAAAACATTATGCTTAGCGAAACAAGCCAGGCAATGAAAGACAAATACCATATGATCTCACCTTTAACAGGAACGTAAATAACAAAACAAAAAAAACAAACAAAATGTTATGAAAGACACTGAAAAAGAGGACAGGCTGACAGTGACCACAGGGGAGAGTAGAGGGAATTTAAGGGGACAGTGGGAAGGGTTCACAGGAACAAACTTAAAGGACAGATGGTCATAAACTAAGGGGAGGGTGGTAATGGGAGGGAAGTGGGGAGGGTGGGAGGGGGGACTGGATTGGGAGTAAAAAGGAGAAAACTGTATTTGAACAATGATTAAAAATAAATAAATAAATAATAAAACAAAAAAAGGTGCTCTATTTAAATTTCAAGTAGCATTTATTTTTAATTTGAGGAAAAACATTCATTGTTTTGCTTTGGATTTCTCCTATATGCAGTCATACCATAAATATATGTATTATCATTTTTGTCTGTCTTCAATATGTTACTCTTTCTAATATTTAAAAAATTTTTAAGTTTATTTTAGTAAAAGTTTGTTGGAGTCCTTGCTGTTGCAGCTCCTTGGGTTGGGTGTTGTCCCACAGACAGAAAGGTCATTCTTTTTATTCCCAGTCAGGGCAGATGCGTGTGTTGTGGACCAAGTTCCCAGTTGGGGGCTTCAGAGAATCAACCAATGGATGTTTCTCTCACACACCAATGTTTCTCTTTCTCTATCCCTTCCCCTCTGTGTTTAAAAATAAATAAATAAAAATCTTTTAAAAATTTGTAGGAAACATAAGCCATACACAAAAATTCACATAAAAATATTATAGTTCAACTAATTGAACATACTAATGTTGTAAACAGTGTCTAGATAAGAAATAGGAAGTAGCTCCATGTGCCTCCATTTCAATGTTAACATCTCCAAAATATTTATTTACTTATTTCTTAAATTTATTTGAATGGCAATTGTTAATAAGATTATACAGGTTTTCAGTGTAAAATTCTGTGATATATCATCTGTATATTGCACTATATGCCCACCATCCAAAGCCAAATCTTCCTTCACCATATATTTGACTCTGTTAACACATTACTACCCCCATACCCCCTTTCCTTTGGTAATGACCATAATCATCTCACCTTGACTTTTAACATCATGCATGCTTTAAATTTCATATAGTGCATAACTATACAGTATGCTCTTGTGTGTCTGTCCTCACTTACTGAATCTTATATTTGTGAGTTCATTCATTTGATTATGTATTATTGCTCATTAAATCTCATTGATATATTGTATTCCAATGAATGAAAATACTGTAATTTCTTATTTATTGTAAAGATAATTGAATATAGGATCTCCCTTAAGATCCTGGCTATTAGTAATAGTTATGACTATTAATGTACCTGTAATTAAGTGAAAATATGCAAATATTCTCTTCTACATATATCTATGAATGGGATTGCTGGACCTTAGGGAATGGATATATACAGTTTTAGTAGGTACTGCCTGTGTTTCAAAGTAATTGTAAACACTTGCATTGAAAGAGATACATAAATAGTCCTTAATCTATTTTTAAAAATTGAGATTTAATTGTTTTTTAAAAATTTAGTTCTCTGGTGTCTATCTGGTAGTATTGCATTATAGTTTTTGTTTGTCTTCCCTGACTTTTTAAAAATTATTATTAAAAAGAAAGTTCACACCCCGGCTGGTGTGGCTGGGTGGTTAAGTGTAGGCCTGTGAATCAAAGGGTGTCTGGTTTGATTCCCAGTCATGGGCAAATACCTAGATTGCAGGCCAGGTCCCCAGTAGGAGGCATGCAAGAGGCAATCACACATTGATGTTTCTCTCCCTCTCTCCCTCCATTCTCCTCTCTAAAAAATAAATAAATGAAATCTTTAAAAAAATCTCTAAAAAGGAGAACTTTTCCTACATTTTAACATCTATTTATCATAACCCATTCATTGCCTATTGGGTTCATTTACTTCTACGTTTCATATTAATCTTTACTTCTGAAAAATAAATGTATTTCGATTATAATTTTTTCCTCTTTTATCATTTAATTTCTCAGCTTTCCCCAATTTGATTTTTCACTGTTCTTTCTATTATATTCTTAATCTATTTAATTTGTTAAATATTAGGTAGTAGTTTCCATCTATATGTGGCCATGTATTTTAGTGCTTTCTTTTTCTGTAAAGACCTTATTCTTTTCTCAGCTTTTCTTTATAATAGCTCTGTATATAATTCAATAATAATTTCTTTCGGTTTTTCACTTCTTACATGGCATTAACTTTTTCCTGGACTTCTAGGAAAGAGAGTACACAGGATTTGCTTTCTAGCTTTGATGTTAAAGATTCTTCTGTTATATTTTTTTTTTTCAAAAAGGCAGTGCCATGCTTTCTGAGTTGTACTGGAGCTGCTCTCTTATCTCACTTTAGTTTTGTTCTTCTCTTTTTTTTACTGCTACCTCCTCTATCCTTTCAATAAGGAATACATTTCCAGAAGCTTCCCCTCAGTTCATGGCTTTATCTTGAGAGGGAGCTTGGATTGGGCAATTAGAAGTGTTGACTAGATTAACTGTACCAGCACCTTCAGAAATTATCAGATACCTTCTACTTATGTACTGATTTGAGATTACTAAAAACCCTGTATACCTTAGCTGTTAATTTCAAATTAGCCCGCTGTGCTCTCTGGAGAGTTTCCATTAGCTCTGAGGTATTTTTTTTGTTTGTTTGTTTTTATCTGTTATTTTGTATCCAACAGAGCTTTCTTTTTTTCTATTTCCCTCCACACACATACTAATGCCATGACAGACTTGTAACTGTTCCTTTGTTTTTTCTACCCTAGAAACACATTTTGGGGTATACGAGGCTTCTTCATCTCCATTTATATTGTTATTGTTGTAGATTTATTTATCTATTAATGTATTAATGTTAATATTTGTGGGTATGTCTATGTGCCAGTAACTGTTTTCCAGGGCATTTATGGAGATAAAAACCTGCATTAGCACGACCTCCATCTTCCTTCCATTTTTTTTAAGATTTGAAATATTCTAACTTCTACACCTTAAGCTAGATAGAGTACCTTAATTTTTTCTTCAGTTGCTCATATGCCATACCTACTCATTTATGCTAGTAAATGCTTGGCAAATGTTACTTTCATTTCATAACTTTCCATAGATCTTATATGTGTTTTAACAATTGTCAAAAATAGGGGTGCTCTTTAGATTTGTTTTTTTTTTCTTGTTAAATTGATACCCTCATTTTCTTAGAAAATGTTTTCCAGAGGTACAGAATTAAAGAATCAGTAGTATATTTTCTAAAATATGCTTTTATTCATAAGCTGGTTTTATTTGACCTATTATAACTAAGAAGCAATAGTTCTGATCTACATATCAAAAATGACTTGAAAGCTCTTTATGAATTCTTGGAATTTATAGTCATCTGGAAAGAGCTAATACAAAATATATTCTATTATTTCTGATGGTGTTAACAGATCTCTACTAAATTTAACCAAGTTTAGAGTTCATGAGAGGAAGAAAACCACATAATTTTACTATTGTTATATATTTGAAAAGGAACCTAGGCTTAAATATCTTTTGAGAGCTATCATTTCCCAAATCAAAATATAATAGTACTTAATGGTCTGAATCAATAGAAGCAAGCAGTATATTTACTCTTCTCTCTCTTTCCACTCCTAGATATTAAATATTGAGTAGTCTATGCCTTCTTACTCTTTCGAGGAAAAGAGATGATTATTTGGAAGAAAAACATGTTCTACTAGTTTTGACTTTTCTTGCCTTTATTTGAGACAAAACTACTGCTGGACATATAGAGATATTTGGAAGTTAACCTTATTGACCTTACTTGAATGCACTGCATTCAAATTTCAATGAATAAGTGAGAACACTTAACATGAAGCAACATTCATTCACTTAGGAAAAATTGATTTTATCTGTCTTTGGTGAGAGATTTTAAAATCTACAAAGTGACAGGTGACTTTGAAGGCTGAACTAAATATACTGATGTTTTAATAGTCATTGGATTAAATGTGCAGCTATTTCAGTGACGGTGGATGTAAGCACCTGAAAGAGAAAGTGTAAGCAAATATACACCTAATATTGCTCTAATTACTTCTCTTTCAAAAAGTTGTATTTATAGGATTTAACATGATCATAAAATATTTTTCATTTCAATACCTTGCAAATACAAATTCAATATCCACAAACTCTACTGGCCAGTACTAAGAAATATTGAATTAAAATAATTAACTAAGCTCTGGCTGGTGTGGTTTAGTGGATTGAGCACTAGCATGCAAACCAAAGAGCTGCTGTTTCAATTCCTATTCAGAACATATGCCTGGGTTTCAAACCAGGTCCCCAGCAGGGGTCATGTGAGAGGCAAGCACACACTGACTTTTCTCTCCCTCTCTTCTCCCTCCCCCCTCATCTGTAAATAAATAAATGAAAAGTTTTTTTTTTTAAAAGAAAAGGTAGTTATTTCTAAAAAACCCAATAAACTGAAAAACTTGTTTTTGTTACTTCTGTTATATTGATATTAAAAGTGAAAAGTATCTACATATGTGAAAATTGTCAAATAGCTGCCATTCTATTCAGTGCATAGTAAGTAAACCTCAATTGCGTATGTTCATATCCACTGCCAGATGCTTTAATATATGAGACACACCTACACTTGTTCTTTTTAGGCATTTACTTATTTGCAGTGTTTGCTTGAGATATAATTCTTGTTTCGTTTCATTTCAAACTTCTTATCTAGTTCGTTCTCTAGTGTTATAGATAAAATTGTTATGAATTCCTTAGAGTATCATAAAATTTCAATTTAAAATTTAGAAGATTTAACATTGCTATGGACAGTTGTAGAAATGCATTCTAAGTGTAGTTTTGAGAATTCCAAGAGTCTTAAAGAATGACAGATATATTTAATTAGTACTATTTGAAATTGAGTCTGTACAAGCTTATATTTCTTAACAAATTGATTTATTTAACAAAGATAAAATATGAATATGACTATATGTTTGTCCATATAGAGCAAATGTGTGTGTAAATAATGAATCACACAATATCATAGCTAACTAAGGTTTTATAATATAATTCTGTTTTTTAATGCTTAATTGCCATGCCCCATCTTTATACAAATGAGGAAGCTAACATTCAGAAAATTTTATTCAGATTTCACAGCTACTTAATGTCAGAGCTAAAGTTGTGTTCTAACTTTTGGTTTATTGTTTATTCCACTACATGCTTCTTTTCTAAAGAACACTACAAACTTTTATATGAACTCAAAATTAATGCATTTAACTTTTGTTTTTGAAAATGTATTTTTTAATTGTGTAATTGGATATCTAAATTTGTGTTATATCTCTGTGCTCTCACTCACCCTATTTTCAGACATAGCTAAGAGGTCTGGCTGCACCCAGCCTAAGTAACTGACTATCTATGTCAGCAGTCATAACAGGAGCTACAGATCCCATGAGGGGTCTCATGGGTGAGCCACTTCAGTAAAGGTTATGTTCTGTTGTAGTTAGTGATATGCATGCTGATTAACCTTCAACTTCAAATTGTAAATACAGATCCAAAGTGCTTTTATAATGTGTTTTATGTTTATATGTGGCATTTACAGTAACTAAAAGCAAAATTAATCTTTTTATTAGCAGGAGGGCTAGAAATAGTTACATTAAACAGGTTGTAAGTCTACAAATAAGCTCATACATAAATGTCTTATTTTCATCATGTATCGTGTTAGTATGCACATTGTGATAGGAAATACAAATAATTTTGATCTATGTACCTTTAAATCTACAAGTGTATTTTACTGTCTTCAACTGTTATCACCTACAACTGGGTCAATTCTGTTCATATATGTGTGTCTAAAGAAGAAAACAATTTTTTTAAAGACTTTATTTATTTTTATTTTTAGAGAGAGAAGGGAGGGAGAAAGAGAGAGAGAGAGAAACATCAATGTGCGGTTGCTGGGGGTCATGGCCTGCAACCCAGGTATGTGCCCAGACTGAGAATCGAACCTGCAACACTTTGGTTCTCAGCCCACGCTCAAACCACTGAGTTACGCCAGCCAGGGCAGAAGAAAACAAATTTTTTTAAATAAATAAGAATTAAAAAAACTTTCAGTTTAATTTGAAAAAAGACTATGAGATAATGTAGAAAATACATGGAAATACACTTTGTGTAGTTTCTAAACCATCCAAGAGTAATATGAAATATTCAATTAAATATGTTACCATGGTAAACAAATAGTGGTCTTTTCACTTGATTTCTCTAGTTCAGCTATTGACATTTGTTCATAATTTGATCTCCTGGGACTATCATGGATTCTTAAATATCTGCACAAATGGAAGGAATGACACAATATATTCTCTTCAATAGCAGCAAATAAAACCAATACATATGTGATTTGCAAATGTATTTTATAATTAATTACATATATAGAATTGTTTTTCTTTAAAATAGACAATAACTTAGCTATATGACAATGAATAAGCTACTTACCTACTCTGGAATACACTTTGGGCTACCATGTTCTTATCTTTGAGGTGTAAAAGTTTGATTAAATAATAAACCTAAAGTTATCATTAAGAATATAATATATGATTTATATAATATTGTAAAAAATTAAACCAATAAAAGCTGTTTGATTCCCATCTACATTTTCTGTTTAAATCTGTCCTAGTTCTATGAATTTTCAATTGTCATCTTAAAATAGTAAAAATAGGTGCCCAATCCCAGAGATAGCTTATTTCTCTAATAGTCCTACTTATTGTAATTTCTAAACATTAGGTAAAGTTAATAATCAAAAAATATAAAATATCGATACAAAAGATCTAAAAGTTTAAAGTGATATATAACATTATTTTAGGTGTATAGCAGAATTCAACAATTACCAGTGAGTACCAGTATAAAAGTAAAAAATCAGAGCTATAACTAGAAGCTAGAGTTTATAGGATAAGGATACAAAGAACAAATATAATTTTATAAAGCAATATAATGTGTTTTGTTTTAAGGCAGTGTTATTACAACAAATTTGAAAATTTAAAAAATCATAAAATGTTACATTAAGCTAAGGTTAATTTATTAGTGAAAACATACTTTAAAAATTAATTTAGTATAACCTAAGTGTAGCATTTATGAAATCCACCATAGTATATGGTAGTGTCCTTGGCCTTCCAGTTCATTCCCCACTTTCTTACTGACTCACCCGGAACAGGTTCCTTTCCTATAAACTCCATTTATGGTAACCATCCTATTGAAGTGTACCTTTAAAAAATCTTTTATACCATATTTTTACTATACCTATTCTATATTTTGATATGCAAGTACTCACCATTGTGTTATAACTACCTATAGTATTTAGTACAGTAACATACTGTACAGGTTTGTAACCTAAAAGCAATATGCTATGTCATATTGCAAAAGTATATTAGGCAATACCACCTACAGCTTGGTTTCTGTAAGTACAATATATGATCACAAAATGATGAAATCACTAAATCACACATTTGTCAGCATGTATTCCTGTTCTGGTGATATAACTGTGAATTTAAATTCTAAAAATAACAAAATATAACCATAGCAATTAAAACCTCAATATATATGTGATAATAAATTATAGCGATTAAAATATGAAATATTTAGAAAATTGAAATATAGAACTGAACAAATTTTACTATGATTTAAAAGAGAATATGACAGAAGAGTTAAGAGAGATAAATATGAAAAAATATATGTTGTCTGAAAAAATATAGAAGAAGTATGCGACATACATAACAATATATATCATATAAAAATTCCAAAGAAGAGAAGTTAGAGAAAGCAGAAGTGATATTTATTTGAGTATATTGTTATATTTGGCATTTTGAGAAATTCCCCAATAAATGGCAATGTTCTTTTCAATCTGGCCTTGAACAACAAAGTAATTAGGGAAGTAAAATGTCACTCTAATTATTGATGGAGAATATTTTGTATAATATACTTTACTGTAAGAGGTAAATAAAATAATGAATGAAACTTCAGCATTTTACTGACCCATCAATATAATCAGTATGTTACTGATTAATATTGTGAGATAAAACTTGTGGTATAAAGGAATAGAGAAAAACATCCAGAAAGAACAAAATAAATAATGATTAAGTCATGGCCAGGTGGCCTTCCCAAATTTACCTATCAATTTCCACATCCTTTGAAGATAAGTGAATTAAGGAATGAAGCACTATACAAAGGATGAAAAGATACACTAAGTTATATATAGACTCATATTACTTCACATTAAAAATTTTATAAATAACAAGGAGATTTTATGACTAAAGTGTCAGTGGTAAATAATCTTACAGAATTGATGAAAGACATGATGAAACTTCAAAGCAAGATAGAAAGCCACCGAACAATTTTACATATTGGTGTAAAATTTCATAGCATTAAAAGAAAAAAATCTGAAAGCATACAGAAAAAAAGTAAATTATCTAAACAGATGATAAATATTGAAATGAAGACTTCCCAAGTGTAAAAATAAAAGTCAGGATCTAATAACATAGTAACCTCAAGTATTTGAGGGAGAAAACTGCCAACCTATGATTTTATACTTATCTAAGCTATTATTACAAAACAAGTACATGATAAAATATTTTTAAACAATATATTTGAAAGTGTGTTACTCTTACATAGTTTTATTATAGACATTTCTAAGGATTATTCTTAATGTAGAGGAAAACTGAACAATGGAAGAAAGGACTTAGATGTAAGCATGAATTATGTGTAGGGACTCAGATAAAGCCAGTAAATGTAAAATTGTCTAACTGAAAAAAGTTGTGATATAATTTAGATTATATTAAAATAATATGTAACTTAAATCATAAAACAGTTCAATGTAATGCAGAAAATAATTTATCAGGGATATAGAGCTATTTATTTTTTAATATGCAAGAACAATATTAGCAGAAATTTAAATGAACATGTATAAAGGACCCATGGATGTGTACAACAGGGTAGGGGTTGACTATGGGAACCAAGGGTGGCCAGGGTGGGGAACAACAGGAGAAAAATTGGGACAACTGTAACTGAACAACAATAAAAAAATGAAATAAATACAAATATTTAAAAAACAAGTAAAAAGAAAAGTTTCTAAACAATACAGAGAATAATATTAAATTATTGAGAAAATAAAATAAAAGTAAAGCTTGAATAAGCCAAAAAGAAAGCAGAAATGGAACAAAAAACCTATAAATCAAAATCAAAAGCTGAAAATGAGATGAAACCAAATATCATGTTGTGTAATATTAAATATGAATGGGCTAAACATGCAAGTAAGACGGCCTGCTTCTTTATAATGTGTGTTGCATAGTATGTTGCTTGTTCAAGCAATGGCTTGAAATTTTGCTTAGGTGGGGCCTCAGTGAATCACTTAGATCAGGGCAGACAGTGTGACCCAGGTTGGTGGAGTCTCAGATATGGCTCTTGCCTGCCTGCTCTCTGTGGGGAGGTTTCGTCAAAGGAACAGTGGCCTCTGCCAGAACTTCTGTTTGGGAAAAACCTGCCCTCCCATTTCTCACCCTAATGCTGGGTAATTCAGTTTCCTCCTATATGTCCGTAGTTCCTTTTAAGCTGCTGCACCTGTGCTGGAGCTAGAAGAAGCGAGTCTAAGTTAGTCTGTGCCCAGTCCCTTTAAGAGGAACTGCCTGGAACTCCAGAAGCCTCCGTCTCCCTCAGCCTCAATCTCTGCTGGTTGTTAAAACCAGAAGTTATGAGAACTTCTCTTCTCCTGGCACTGGAACCCTGGGCTCAGGGACCTGGTATGGGGCTGGGACCCCTCGCTCCTCAAGAGGCAGGGACCTCTGCAGCTGAAATATACATACTGATTTTTATGCACCACACATGGGTGGGGACCAACCTATTTTACATCTCTGCCCCTATTACTCCTACCAGTCTCTGTGTGGCCTTTTCTTTAATTCCCTAGTTGTAGGACTTCCACTCAGCTCAGTTTCAGATGATTCTGAATGATGATTGAGCTCTAGTATACTTGTAATTTTGATATGTCTTCAACACTTCTTGTTTGTTGATTTATTGATGATAGCCATTCTGACAGGTGTGAAGTAATATCTTATTATGATTTAAATTTGTATTTCTCTGGTTATTAGTGACATTGATCATCTTTTCATATGTCTATTGGACATCTGTACATCCTCTTTTGAGAAATGTCAATTCAAATCCTGTGCGCATTTTTTAATTGGATCATTTGGGTTTATTTTGGTGTTGAGTGGTGTAAATTCTTTATAAATTTTGAATATTAATCCCTTATCAGATGTATTATTAGTGAATTTGTTGTCACATTTAGTGGATTCTTTTCATTTTATTAATGGTTTCTTTTGCTGTGCTAAAACTTGTTAGTTTGATGTAGTCCTTTATTTTCATTGTTGTTGTTTGTTTCTCTTGCCCAGGGAGATATGTCACAAAAATTTTGCTGCAAGAAGTGTCCAAGATTTTACCACCTATGTTTTTTTTTTCTAGGATTTTTTATGGTTTTGAGTATAATGCTTAAGTCATTTTTGATTTGACTATATTAAAATTGTTTATAGGACTACATATACCTGATATTTCACTTTTGGTGTACAAATATGTCTTCAATTTCTGAATATTGACTTTGTGTCTTGTTTTGCCAAACTCACTTATTAGGTTGAATATGTTTTTGGTGGAAGCTATAGGGTTTTCTATGTACACTATCATGTCATCTGCAAACAATGAGAGTTTTGCTTCTTCCTTTTCAATTTGTATGCCTTTTATTTTCTCTTCTATTTCAGACATTTCAATTACATATGTAGTTGGTCAATTGTGATTATATTTTCACTATATATAATAAATATGTATATGTCTATTCTCTCTGTGTTTCATATATCTTCAATTTCACTATTTTTTCTTTTACTATCCATAATGCTGTCAATCCCATTGTTTTTTTTTTTAATCTCAGGTATTATAATTTATATATCTAAAAGTTAGATTTAGTACATTTTTCATAACTTCTATATGTTTACTTACCACTTTGGATATTAATAAGATATAGTTATAATCATTGTTTTAATGTCTTTGTTAATGCTAATATCTGTGTCAATTGTAAATCAATTTTGATTGATTTCATAACTCCTTATGATGGGTTGAATTGTCCTTTGCGTGACTTGTAGTTTTGCATTGGATAAATTTTACTTTAATTTATGATACATATATATCACATATATGCATACATATAAATATATTTGTTACATTTATATATGTTTTATATATATTTACTCTGTTTTATATGTAGGTGTGGGGGTGGGGGTGTATGCATTTTATAGCGCTTAGAAAGAATTTGATTCTTCTGGATTTTGTTTTAAGGTTTCTTAGGTTGGACCAAGAATTTTTGATTGGACTACAGCAGGTTCAGTTTAGCGTTAATTATTTTTTATTGTTGGGGCCTTTCCAAGTAGTTTACTTATTGCTCTATGTACTCTGGATTAGGGGAAAGACACTTTTCTTGGCCTGTGTGAAAACAGGATACTATTTCATTTGACATTTTTGTTTTTTTTTCCTTGACTTTGAGTAATTTTTCATATATATATATTTTTTTCTATCTTGTGACCTGAAAATTCTCTTAAGGCAGTCAGTTGGGAGAATAATAGAGCTCATCCCATTATATTTCCCATTCCTATAGATCACTGACATCAGTAATACCTGATGTCTATTATTTTGAAAATCATTGTTGTATATATTTATGCTAGAGAGTAAATCCTCCTCTGTTATTATATATAACATATATTACATATAAATATTATATATCTATATAATTCTATATAATATAATCTATATATCTATATAATATATAACTACATATAGTCTTGATCATATTTAGTTTTAGAAGATGTCATAAAGGAAAGAGTACCAAGGAGATTGATTTGTCAGAAGGCAGAGATAATTTTCAGTGGATGATGATGTTGAGAGTCTTGTTAGACTTGTCTAATATCAACCTGTACACAGTCCTCCATTTGAGGAAACCGCATTGGGCAGTGTAGATGAAGATCTGAATCTCATAAAAGAATTTGTATTTTCTGAAATTATGTTATTTTTCTAAAATCATGCTTACAAAGACCTTTGTGGTGCCTCTCCAACTCTCAGCCTTCTCTTTATTGCTTGGGAGCAGTCTCCATTTGAATTGATAACTAAGCAAAGATAAACAAAAGCTTTAACAATTTTAGTATCTTCATTGCCTGTCTTAAAGTTGTGTATTTATTCTGTACTTAACGCTTTTTATCTTCTTGACATTCAAACACAGTTCTGCTTTGGCAATTTATTCCTTTACTTTCATCAGAAGGTTTAAATCATTGCTACTTTCTCACAGTGAGAGGGTGTCACCTGAATATCTTAAGTAACAGATATTTTTTCCAACAATTTTCACTTTTCTTGCATCTAGTCCAGTCCATTTTTTTTTGTATGATGTGTTTCATGTACAGATTAAACAAAGAGGGAGATAAAATAATCCTTGTCTTATACCTTTGCCTGTGGGATGCCATTCTGTCTCTACATATTCTGTCCCGATAGTGGCTCTCTGTCCACAATCATATGGTGAAGCTTGCCATTTCTTTCAGAGCAACCCAGTTTTGTTTATGATCCATGCAGTAAAGGGCTATTTTTTTAAGGCAAGGTATTTACAAAAATAAGATATTTCTTTACACTGTGGTTGATGTGGCTCAGTGGATTGAGTGTCGTTCAGTGAATCAAAGGGTTGTCGGTTTGATTCCCAGTCTAGGGCACATGCCTGGGTTGTGGGCCAATTCCCCAGTAAGGGGCATGCAAAAGGCAAACTCACATTATTTGTCTCCCTATCTTTCTCCCTTCCCCTCTCTGAAAATAAATAAATATATTTTAAAAAAAGAGAAAGTTATTTCCTTATTTTTTTCTGTCACCAACTCTCTTCCCTTCTGTAACCATCAGCTTATTCTAGGCATCTGTGTGTCTGTGTCTGGTTTGTTTATTCATTTGTTTCATTTTGTTAGGCTCCACTTACAAGTGAGAGCATATAATATTTGTGTTTCTATTTTTTTCAAGATTTTATTTATTTATTTTTAGAGAGGGAAGGGAGGGAGAGAGAGAGAGACATCAATGTGCAGTTGCTGGGGGCCGTGGACTGCAACCCAGGCATGTGCCCTGACTGGGAATCGAACCTGGGACACCTTGGTTCCCAGCCCACACTCAATCCACTGAGCTACACCAGCCAGGGCTTAATATTTGTCTTTCTTTGTGTGACTTACATCTCTTAGCCTAATACCATCTATGTCTATCTATGTTTTCAAAAATGGCAAGATTTCATTCTTGTTTATTACTAATATTCCATTGTATATATGTGCCATATATTCTTTGTCTATATGTCAGTAAACATGTAAGTTGATTCCATATCTCCATATCTTGTTTATTGTGAGTAATGCTGCAATGAACATAGGGGGACATATACCATATTTTGCCATGTATAATGCATTCCCATGTATAATGGGCACCCATGTTTTTGGCCCAAACTTTCAAGAAACAATTTTTCATTTTAATTTTTAATTCAGTTTTTATTTATTTATATTTAGAAAAAAACAATAATTGTATTCCAGGGTATTATTTTGCATGCAGATATTATTATTGCTTTCTAGAGTTACACCCTTAATGCATAAGCCTAAGTAAAAGAACTAAGCATATACATAGATACTGAATTAGTAAAACCCATGTATAATGCATTATAATAAGATAAGAGTCTTCTTATTTCCCCCTCAAAAATTTGGGCAAAAAGGTGAGCATTATACACAACAAAATAAGGTACTTTTTGAATTAGTGGATTTGTCGTTGTTGTTGTTGTTGTTGTTGTTGTTGTTGCTGCTCTTTGGATAAATATCCACAGTGATATTGCTGGTTCATATGGCAGTTTTCAAAAACATTTTTTTTAGGAAATTCCATACTGTTTTCTTCAAATGCTGATTTACAGTACCATCAACATTGCATGATGGTTCCTTTTCTTCCATATTCTTGCCAACATTTATTTGTTAATTTTCAACAATAGTCATTCTGACAGGTATGAGGTGATAGCTCATTGTGGTTTTGATTTTCATTTTTCTGATGATCAGTGACAATGAGAATCTTTTCATGTCTGTTGACCATATGTATGCCTCTTTGGAGAAATGCATATTTAGGTCCTCTGCCCATTTTTCAATTGGACCATTTTTTATGTTGTTATGTTAATTCATATGTTATATGAATTTCTTATGTACATTGGATAACAACCCATTATTGGATATATCATTTGTAAATATGTTCTCCCATTTAATAGTTTTTTTTTTCATTTTGTTATTGATTTCCTTCACTTTTCAGAAACAGTTTAGTTTGATGTAGCTCCACTTTTTAATTTTTGCTTTCATTGCCCTTGCCCAGGAAACATATCCAGTAAGATATCACTAAGACCAATATCAGACTTTATTGCCTATGTTTTCTTCTGGGGGTGTTATAGTTTCAGACCTTACATTTAAGTCTCTAATCCATTTTGAGTTTATTTTTGTATACAGTATAAGAATATTATCCAGTTTTATTTCCTGCATGTATCTATCTAGTTTGCCCAACACTGTCCTTACTCCATTACATATCTTTGCCTCTTTTGCCGTAGATTAATTGACCTTGAAGCAGGAATTTACTTATTGAGTTCTATATCCTGTTCCATCAGTCTACGTGTCTTTTTTGTACCATACTGTTTTGATTATTGTATCTTTATATTATAGTTTGAAATCAGGAAGTGTGATTCCTCCATCTTGATATTTTTCAAGGTTGCTTTGACTATTTGGAGTCCCCCTGTGGTACTATGTAAATTTTAGAATTAGGTCTAGTTCTGTGAAGAATGCCATTGGTATTTTAGTAGTGTTTGCATTGAATCTGTATATTGCTTTGAATAATAAGGACAAATCTTTCTTTATTTTTATTGTTGATACTATTGCCGATGTCCCTATTTCCCCCCACTCTCCATTTGTCTTCCTCTTCTCAGTCCCTGCTCCCCCTTCCTTCCATCCCTCACCACACTGTTGTTTATATCCATTGGTTATACATATATGTTCTTTGGCTAATTCTTTTACCTTCTTTCATCCAGCTCCTCCTTCCCCTTTGACAAATTTCAGTCTGTTCCATCTATTCATGCCTCTGTTTTTATTTTGTATATAAGGCCATTTCAAATGCCACTTGCTTTATAAAGACTTTGTGATCTTTCTAATTATATATGATTACTTTGAGCTCTATATTTGGCTTATACCTCACTTGAATACTTTTAGTTTACATTGTATTATAGGTACTCATCAACTTTACGGCTCACTACATAGGCATTAGCTTGATATATAGACTGTGTATCACATTTATGTACACTTTGTGGTAGTGGTTTTAATTATAGTATTTTAATAAATTGCCTTGAATTTATTGACTTTTCTGTGTTTATTAAACAGCTCATTAATGAGAAATAATCATTAAAGTTGGAGGGTGGCTTACATCATTTTAAAATAAATTTAAAAATCAAGTTAACTTTATTATAATGTTCTTTCATTTACATTAGTTTTGATTTCTAAAATATAAGATCAATGGGTGGGGCTGCATTGATCACTAAGGGCACAACACTATAGCTTCAATTTGTTCTAGATGTCATGCAGAAAGTGTATAATGCAATGAAACTTTCTTTTCATTGCATTTCAAAATTATTGAAATTAATAAACCCTGTTTATTAATTTCAATTTGTAATGCATCTCTCACTAGCTCCTGAAAAGCATTTATACTATTTTTCCCTATAGCTGAACTATTTTTTTGAGCATATTTTTCCCTATAGGTGGTAAAAAATAGTATAAATGCTTTTCAGGAGCTAGTGAGAGATGCATTACAAATTAAAATGAATAAATGGGGTTATATTTACTTCATAAATACTTTAATATTATTTAAATTCTGATACATTTTATTAACACTCACTACAAATTAAGTAGTAAACAATAAAACAAATAAAACATAATGAAATTCATTGTAGTATGCCACATTGTTAAGCAAATTGTGTGAGAGTAATAAAAATAGCATGTAAGACCTAATAAAATAATATTGTTGGTAGTAAAAACAATGCAACAGGATATTATTGAATGATAAAAGGGAAATCAGAAAATGTAGATTGCTTCAGAAAACAAAGTAGAAAACCTGAGTGTTGGATTAAAATGAATAATAGATGAAATTGTTATAATGCAGTCATTTCAGTATTTTTTTCTTGAACACTCCCAGTGAACATATAGGTGTGCTTCATAGATAACTTTCATTCAAAATCCTCCATCACTTAAAAACAAACAAACAATAATACTAAGGATGTAAAATCATCAAAACTTTTCTCCCTTTTATTCACACTGTGAACATCTGCTGTTGCAATTAAGCTCGAGCTCTCAGGGGTAAGTTGATCATGTACTGATCACAAGCATAATCCTACCTTTTGAATTTTATTTAAGTAAATACTACCTGGAAATTTAGAAAAGTGTAAATTGAATGTGAAAACGCATCATTCAAATGACACAATATTACTCAAATATTTTTTCCAAATCACAATACAGTTGATTTTTTTTATTAAAATCACACATTTTCTTTAGATTTTTGGTGCTATGATTTACCTTATCTTTTTTCATTGTCCTTTTAATTATATTTAGTCTTCTTTCTTAGTCTTAAAATTGCAAGTGATCAACTTGAATATGTGCCATGGTGTAGTAGAATAGTACTTAAATTTATGCTCTAGTTCTATAATCACCATCGAATAAATGTTGTAACCTTCAGTGCATTTTAAAACTTTCTGGATCTCACTTTCTTTATCTGTTAGATGGTGGAGTTAAGCCAGGAGATCTTTAAAATCTGCTAGAGTAGAGCTTCAGTGTACTTTCTTTATAAAACAATATGTAACTATATTCTCTGGACAGTACTTTGCATCCCCATGACTATCCTATAACTACAAATTTGTACTTATTCTCTTTATCTCTTTCACCCAGTCCTCCAATATACCTTCTCTCTGGTAGTCACCAGTCTGGTCTAGGGCTTGTTTCAATTTTGTTTGTTTTGTTCTTTTGATTCTACATGTAAGTGAAAGCACATGATATTTGTTCTTTTCTGACTGAATTATTTTGCTGAGCATAATACCTTTTAGGTCCTATCCATGCTGTTGCAAATGGTAAGATTTCATTCTTTATTTTAAAACATCAATGTGTGGTTGCCTCTCACACACACCCCCACACTGGAGACCTGGACCACAACCCAGGCATGTGCCCTGACTGGGAATTGAACCAGCAACTCCTTGATTTGCAGGACAGCACTCCATCTACTAGGCCACACCAGCCAGGGCAGATTTCATTCTTTCTTGTGGCCAAGTAATATTCCCTTGTACATATGTACCACAACTTTTTTATCCATTTGTCTATTGATAGGCACTTGAGTTGCTTCCATAGCTTGGATATTGTAAATAAGACTGCAATAAACATAGGGATGCACATGTTCTTTAGGGTAGTGTTTGGGATTCTTAATATAAACAATATATATAATGCCAGGTGAGTACTGGAAATTTCAGGGGGAATACTTTGTAAAGTATATGATTGTCTAACAACTATGTTGTATGTCTGAAACCAATACAAAATAATACTGAAAGTAAGAGAAAAAACAATATATAACTATTGGGAATTTTTCACCTGTAATATGCCACGGATCTGTAAATAATGCATAATAAACTTATACATGTTCTTCTAGCTTACAGAATCTGGTAAAAATGGTGGAATCCATGATAATCATGGAACATGCTTATTAATAACATAAATGTAAGTTCTTGGCATTGAATATTTGGTACATAGTCCCATCTTCTGTAATAATGCACCATGTGACCATGATTGTGTTTATTTAATGAATTTTGGACCCATTTTCGTTGTTTCATTATTTAAGTAAAGCATGTGTATTAGAAAGAATTAG
The DNA here is from genome assembly GCF_004126475.2 of Phyllostomus discolor. NCBI lineage: Eukaryota > Metazoa > Chordata > Mammalia > Chiroptera > Phyllostomidae > Phyllostomus > Phyllostomus discolor. Next base: position 69,048,445 of record NC_040909.2, read on the forward strand.
TTTCTTTGCTCACACTATTATTAATTAATCACAAGACATACTTAAGAGCAGTGTAAGGTATTAACAGTTTACTCTTAATATCACTTAATATTTGGTCATTATCTTGTACAGCAAATCTACATGGAATTGTAAATAAGTTGACTTTTCTGTGTCTTTACAGCATGTCACTTACCACCTGAGTTGTAATTACTACAGGCTTGTTTGGATCCTCATTGGTCTTGAAGACAGGGACTTTCTCTTTTAATTTTGCTTAGTTTGTACTTGGAACTGTTTTTGGTATTTCTAGACAATCTACGGGTATGTGTAAAAGAATGTTTTAAGGTAATTATATAGTCATCTCTTGTGGAATCCCCTGAATACAATGCCTAACTGCATAAAGAGCATCCATCTTCCTTTAACTTGAGACTGCATATTGATGCACTCTTTGCGGCCTACATCTCATTTTCCTCACTGGAGATCCATTTGTTAAAATTTTTTATTCATTTTCTTTAGGAAAAAGAAGATAAGATAAAAGAAGATAATTAATTCCTCTCCATAACTTCACAGCACCGAACTAATCTCTCAGTTACCCATAATACAAATAGTGCTGTGTGACTCCTGTGACAATACTATTTTTCTGGGAGGAATCTAATGGCAACCTAGCATTCTGCTGCCAGTATTGCTGGACAAATTTCCTCAAGTACACTAAAAAATTGCCAGCCTTTCTTGTCAGTGCCCAAACTAAGTTATCCATGATAACTTAGATTTAGAGAGCCATGAACATCCACTTTAAAATACTGAAATATGTGTTCTGCTTATGTATGTGAATCACAATATATCATATGAAAAATTATAATACATGCACATCCATCTAGCTGGCCATGTCATATTTTAATGGAATTCTTTTTAAAAGGACTTTCAAAGTGCTATTGTGTATATGTATTTTCTATCCTCATTCTATCATTCTTTGTTTATCAACATCCATAGTCATATAAAAATAAACATCTTTTCTGGTTATCTAGTGTTACAACTTGCATAGGAGTGATTCTTTCATTTATTTAACAGTTTTCAAAAAATTATCTGATATCCTCAGAAATACATGGTTATGCCCATTAAAATACATTCAAAAGTTGTTATAGTTGCTTTACTCACATAGCTAAGAACTGGAAACAGGTCTAATGCCCATCAAGAGAACAGTTGAATGCATTGTGCTATACAGTAGAATATTGCATAGTAATTCAAAGGAATTAATCAACAATATACACAATAGCATGCGATAATCTCAGAAATATAATTCTGATATAAAGAAATCAGACAAAGATTCAAATGTATGGTCACATTTCCATAAGGTTAAAAGCAGATAAAATTAATCTCTGATAACAGAAATAAAATTAATAGTTACCTCTGGGGAAGATATTGCTAAGAGGCCTATGGAGACTCTTAGAGTAATAAGCTTTCTGTTTCCTTATCTGAATATTTATTTTTTAAAATATATTTTATTGATTATGCTGTTACAGTTGTCCCATTACCTTCCCTTCATTCCCCTCTACCCTGCACATCCTCTCCCACCCACATCCCTGCCTTTAGTTCATGTCCATGTGTCATAAGTTCTTTAGCTTCTACATCTCCCGTACGTACTATTCTTGCCCTCCCCATGTCTATTTTCTACCTACCATCTATGCTACTTATTCTCTGTACCTTTTCCCCCTCTTCTCCTCCCACTCCCCTGTTGCTAACCCTCCATGTGATCTCCATTTCTGTGGGTCTGTTCCTGTTCCAGTTGATTGCTTAGTTTGTTTTTGTTTTTGTTTTAGGTGTGGTTGTTCATAATTGTGAGTTTGCTATCATTTAACGATACATGTTTTTCATCTTCTTTTTCTTAGATAAGTCCCTTTAACATTTCATATAATAAGTGTTTGGTGATCATGAACTCCTTTGACTTCACCTTATCTGAGAAGCACTTTATGTGCCCTTCCATTCTAAATGAAAGCTTTGCTGGATAGAGCAATCTGGGATGTAGGTCCTTGCCTTTCATGACTTGGAATAATTCTTTCCAGTAAGGTCTTGCCTGTAAGGTCTCTTTTGAGAAATCAGCTGAAAGTCTGATGGGAACTCCTTTGTAGGTTACTGTCTGCTTATCTCCTGCTGCTTCTAGGATTCTCTCCTTCATTTTTACCTTGGCTAATGTAATTATGATGTGCCTTGGTGTGTTCCTCCTTGGGTCCAACTTCTTTGGGTCTCTGAGCTTCCTGGACTTCCTGGAAGTCCATTTCCTTTTCCAGATTGGAAAAGTTCTCCTTTATTATTTGTTTGAATAACTTTTCCACTTGTTGCTCTTCTTCTTCTTCTTCTGGTACCCCTATAATTTGGACATTGGAATGTTTAAAGATGTCCTGTAGGTTCCTAAGCCTCTCCTTATTTTTTTTTAATTCTTATTTCTTCATTCTTTTCTGTTTTGTTGTTTCTTTCTTCCTTCTGGTCCACTATATTGTTTTGAGTCCCAGTTTCCTTCCCATCACTATTGGTTCCCTATGCTTTTTCCTTCATTTCTCTTATCGTAGCCTGCATTTGTTCATCTAATTTGTGACCAAAATCAACCAATTCTGTGAACAACTTAATTACCAGTGGTTTGACCTGTGCATTTGATAGGTTGACTATCTCTTGGTCACTTAAAAATACTGGTTCTGGGGGCCCTGGCTGTGTAGCTCAGTGGATTGAGCATGGGCTGTGAACCAAAGTGTCACAGGTTTGATCCCCAGTCAGGGTACATGCCTGGGTTGCAGGCCATGACCCCCAGCAACTGCACATTGTTGTTTCTCCCTCTCTCTCTCTCTTTCTCCCTCCCTTTTCTCTCTAAAAAAATAAATAAATAAAATCTTTAAAAAATACTGGTTCTGGGGCTTTCACTTCTGTTTGAGCCATCTTCTCCCCACTCCCTTTGGTCTGGTCACGCCTGTTAACATATGAGGGGTGGAGCCTTAGGTGTTCACCAGAGCGGGGCACCCAAGTCACTGGGTTGTGACATTGTATGTGGGGGCGGGGTCCGAGAGGGAACAATAGCACCTGCTCCACTTTCTATTGGACCTCAGTCCCTTCTGCCACTTCCCCTGAGCAAACTTGGCCCCTCTAGTGACAATTAAAATGTTGGTGGGCTTTTCCACCCCCTGGGACTTTCCAACAACCTCTCCTGTGAGGCTTGGAGTATCACTCTGTGCCTCAACTTCCACAGGTGTTTTCAATAAATGTCCTGAGGCACTATGTGCTGTGATCCTGGGTTGCGTGCAATGCCTTGCTTCACAATTCCCGCCACCCTAGGTTTTCCATTTGCCACCCCTCAGCCAGGGTCTGAAAGCTGCCACTTGCACGCTCATGGTCCACCCACTGAGGTTTTGCATGCCCTCGGATGCCTTACGCCCGGGTCCCAACGCTCTCTTCTCTCCTTGCCATGACCTGCGCCCAGCTGCCCAACCCTGCCCCTCCTACCAGTCTGTATGAACAGGTCTGTTTTAACTTGTTGGTTGTCTGACTTCTGTATAGTTCAATTTTCTGTCAATTCTGGTTGTTATTCTGTTTCTAAATTGTTGTCCCTATCTTGGTTATACAAGGAGGCACAGTGTGCCTCCATCTTGGCTGGAAGTCCCGACTTATCTGAATATTTCTTAATGAAGATTTCAGTGCTAGAAAATATGTAAAGTAAAACAATTTCAAAATGTTGTTTAGTTCACTAAGGGTAGCTAATAACCTGAATATACTCATATTCTGCACACAAGCGTGAGCTCAATGAACTCATTTTATGTGTTTCACTCAAAACATGTTTAAACATGTTTTGAACGTGTTTATTGATGTTCAAATTGTCTCTCATGAGGGCCTGTGATTGTGTGTGTGTGTGTTTACATTAATTAATTAATTTATTACTTAAAATTATTTTTTAGCTACTGTGTCTTTTTTACAGTAACTTAGTAGTTTTTCAGTTTCCTGGCTGTTTGATATGATGATAATCACACAATGTTTCCTACCCCAAACCTGAAATATATCACTTCCCAAATAAAACACATCTTTTAAACAAGAATTTATCTGTTTGGATACCAGTATAATCTAGGAGTATTTCTTTTTTTTTAATTTTTATTCTTTATGCTATTATAGTTGTCCAATTTTCCCTATGCCACCCCCTTCTGACCCACCATTCTTCATTTCTGTACTCATTCCACACCCATTGTTTATATCCATGGATCCTTCATATATGTCCTTTGACTAATCCATTCATCTTCTTCAAACAGTCCTCAACTCTTAGCAGCTGCCAATCCATTCCATGATTCTATGCCTCAGATTTTATTTAGCTCATTAATATTTTGTTCATTACATTCCTCTTACAAGTGAGATCATATACTAATTTGTCTTTCACCACCTGGCTTATTTCATTTTGCATAATATTCTCCAGTTCTATCCCTGCTGTTGCAAAAGGTAGGAGTTCATTCTTTCTTTCTGCTGTATAGTTTTACATTGTGTTGATGTACCACAGTTTTTTTGACTCACTCATCTACTGATGGGCACTTAGGCTGTTTCCAAATCTTGGCTATTGTAAATAGTGCTGCTATGAAGATAAGTTGCATAAATTCTTTGGAATTTGTGTTTTGGGATTCTTAGGATATATTCCCAGCAATGGAATCACTGGGTCAAAAGACAGTTACATGTTTATTTTTTCGAGGAAATTCCATACCTTTTTGCACAATGGCAGCACCAGTCTACATTTCCACCAATAGTGTACTAAGGTTCCCTTTTCTCCACAACCTCACCAGCATTTGTTGTTTGTTGATTTATTAATGATGGCTATTCTGACAGGTGTGAGGTGATGCCTCATTGTGGTTTTAATTTGCATCTATCTGATGGCTAGTGATGTTGAGCATTTTTTTGCATATGTCTATGGGCCATGTGTATGTCCTTCTTGGAAAAGTATCTATTCAGGTTTTTGCCCATTTTTTAATTGGACTGTTTATCTTTCTAATGCTGAGTTGTATGAATTTTTTATCTATTTTGGAGATTAAGCCTTTATCCAATGTATCATTAGAAAATATGTTCTCCCATGCAATTGATTCCCTTCCAGTTTGATTATGGTTTCTTTAGCCATGCAGAAGCATTTAATTATATGTAGTCCTATTTGTTTATTTTTCCTTTATTTTTCTTGCCCTAGGATGTATATTGGCAAAACAATAGCAATGTGAGATATCTGATGTTTTACTGCCTACGTTTTCTACTAGGATTTTTATGGTCTCATGATATATATTTAAGTTTTTCATCCATTTTGATTTTGTCCTGGTGTATGGTGTAAGTTGGTGCTCTAGATTCATTCTTTTTTTTTTTTTTTTTTTGCACATACCAGTCCAGTTCTCCCAACACCATTTATTAAAAAGACTGTCTTTACTCCAATGTATGATCACACACCCTTTGTGAAATATTGATCCTAGACGCATGGGTTCATTTCTGGGCTCTCTCCTCTGTTTTACTGATCTATGTGTCTGTTCTTATGCTACTACCATACTGTTTTGATTCCAGTGTCCTTATAGTATAGTTTGATATTAGCTGTTGTGATTCTTCCAACTTTGTTCTTCTTTCTCAAGATTGCTGAGGCTATTAAGCATCTCTTTCTGTTCATATACATTTTTGGAATATTTGTTCTATATCTGTGAAATATGCCATTAGTATTTTAATTGCATTTGCATTGAATCTACAGATTGCTGTAGGTAGTATGGACAGTTTAATGATGTTAATTCATCCATCATTATATTGTATTCCTGGATTAGAATAATTAATCTGGGTATATTCATTTCTATGGATAGATAACTGTATCAAAATTATTTCTATTACAAAAGAGGAATATATATTTAATATATAATTTACAGCATTAGTTATTACCAATATTTTGACTTTGTATTTAATACTAAGAATTATTTTATTTTATCTCCTGTATTTCATTTACCTCTTCTATGACAAGAATCTGATTTCTCTAGAATACCCTTGTTGATAGAATTAAAGTGTTACATGTTTACTAAGTACTAATTTAACTTTATCTTACATTACAAACACAATAGATTTGAATAACAACAATCTTAGTGTTAAAATGTGATTGCTGAAGTTTATATTTTATAACTACTTTTCACCTTATAATTTACCCCACCATATAGGCAAGGTGGCAGCTGGCAGAGCAGGCTGTCCCACATTTGCATGTGGATAAATCAGGAGGAACAACTGGGGAGTGAGAGAGACCCAGGGTTCCAGCTTGAGGAAATAAAGCCTATAAACCTCTGGCTGTAAAAATATGTGGGGGTTGCAGCAGTGGGAAAAACTCAGAGCTTCACAGGAGAGTTCATTGGAGAGACTCTCAGGGTCCTGGAATGTACAAAAAAACTATCTACCTGGGAACCAGCACCAGAAGGGCCAAAATTGCTTGTGCATAGCAGAAGAAGTCATGGAAAGCCAGCTGAGTGTCAAGCAAGTGCATTGTTCCCTCCCTGACCCCTCACCCACATACAGAGCCATAAGACAGTGACATGGGTTGCCCTGCCCTGGTGAATACCTAAGGCTCTGCCTCTTCCAAAATAACAGGTGTACCAAGACAAAGAAATATGGCCCAAAAGAAAGAACAGATCAAAACTCCAGAAAAACAACTAAACTACAAGGAGATAGCCGAACTTTGAGATGCAAAGTTCAAAAAAGTAATAATCAGGATGCTTACAGAATTGGCTGAGCATAGTTGCAAAATAGAGGAAAAAAGTGAAGACTGTGAAAAGTGAAATAAAGGAAAATGTACGGGGAACCAACAGTGAAGGGAGGGAAACCAGGACTCAAATCAGTGGTTTGGAGCAGAAGGAAGACATAAACTTTCAACCAGAACAGAAGGAATAAATAAGAATTCAAAAAAAATGAGAAGAGTCATAGGAACCTATGGAACAACTTCAAATATTCCAACATCCAAATCATATGGATGCCAGAAGGAGAAGAGGAAGAGCAAGAGATTGAAAAACTACTTGAAAAACTAATGAAGGAGAACTTCCCCAACTGGGCAAAGGAAATAGACTTCTAGGAAGTCCAGGAAGCTCAGACAGAATCTGAAGGAAGTTGGACTCAAGGAAGCACACACCAAGGCACATCATAATTATATTAGCCAAGATTAAAGATAAGGAGAGAACCTTAAAAGCAGCAAGAGGAAGGGAGGAGAATTACCTACAAAGGAGTTCCCATAAGACTGTTGGCTGATTTCTCAAAAGAAACCTTATGGGCAAGAAGGGGCTGGAAAGAAGTATTCAAAGTCATGAGAGGCAAGGGCCTACATCCAAGATTATTCTATCCAGCAAAGCTATCATTTAGAATGGAAGGGCATGTAAATTGCTCTCCAGGTAAGGTCAAGTCAAAGGAGTTCATCATCACCAAGCCCTTACATATGAAATGTTGAAGGGACATGTCTAAGAAAAAGAAGAAGATCAAAACTATGAATGGTAAAATGACAAAAGACTCACAATTTTCAACAATTGAACCTAAAAAAACACACAAAAGCAAACAACTAGAACAGGAACAGAATCACAGGAATGGAGATCACATGGAAGGTTATCAGTAGGGAGGGGAGGGGAGAATGGGAGAAAGGCACAGAGAATAAGAAGCATAAATGGTAGGTACAAAACAGACAGGGGGAGACTAAGAATAGTATAGGAAAGGGAGAAGCCAAAGAATTTATATGTATGACCCATGGAAATGAACTAAGTGGGAGGATTGCTGGTGGGAGTGGGGGTACTGGGCAGTGGTGAATAAAGGGGAGAAAAATGGGGCCATTGTAATAGCATAATCAATAAAATATACTTAAAATATGTTTTATTACCCCTACAGAAAACATACCCACTAATCATTAACCCTCTATTTCCTCTTCCATTATGGCTGCTTCTTGTCTCTATGGATTACTTATTCTGGACATTTCCTATAATGGAATTGTACAATTTGAGACCTTTTGTGTCTGGCTTCTTTCACTAAGAAAAATATTGTTCAGGTCTGTTCACATTGTAGCATATATTACTACCTCATTTCTTTTTATGGCTAACTATTGTCTCACTGTATGAGAATACCATTTTTATTTTAACATTTAACCATTGGTAAATATTTGGGTTCTTTATACCTTTTAGCTATTATGAATTGTGTTTACATTATATCTTGATAATTTTGGTAAATCTCTGTTGACAGATTTATGATAATCTCTCAAACAAAACAAACACAGACTCATAGATAGAGAGAACAAACTGATCGTTGCCAGTTGGGAGGGTAGTTAGGAAGCTGAGTCAAAAAGGTGAAGGGACTAGGAAGTACAAATTGCTTGTTACAGTACAGTCATGAGGATTAAAGTGCACCATCAGAAATATAATCAATAATATAATAACTGTGTATGGTGCCAGGTGGGTACTAGACTTATCAGGCAGATTGCTTCATAATTTATCTGGTAAATATCTAACCAGTATGCTGTAACCTGAAAGTAGTATGCAATATTGAATGTCAACTGTCAAAAGATAAAAAGGAGAAAAATATTTCATTTATAGACATTTTAAATTTTTTATGTATTTAATGCTTACCGTTAGTCCTTATGCCAATGTATATGTAGTTGTTTTTATTTGAAGCTTATTATAAGGTATGTTGTTTAAAAGTTACCTTGCTTGTTTCATTCTGTATACCTATATACATAATATTCTAAAGCAATTTACTCATCCATGGATGATCTTATTGGTATTTTAGATTTACTTATGTGTAGTAGTGAGAATCAAATGTATATAAAGGAGTAGAAGCTAGTAACAAATATCTAGGTATATTTAATTATGTCTTTCTATGGTTCTTATGATGTACTTCAGTCTCCTTATCCCTGACTCAGGAATTACATTTCCTTCCTTCCTGCCTTCCTTCCGTCTTTTCTTTCTTTTCTTCTTCTTTCTTTCTTTCTTTCTTTCTTTCTTTCTTTCTTTACTTTCGTTCTTTCTTTTCTTTCTTCTTCATTCCTTCTTTCCTTCCCCCTTCTTCCTTCCTTCCTTCCTTCTTCCTTTCTTTCTTTCTTTTCTTTTTCTTTCTTTTTCTTTCTTTCTCTGTCTCTATATATGTAAATACATACATATATATGTTTTTGTATTTAAAATGGGCTTCTTGAAGAGAGCATATGGGCATACAGTTGAGCCTTATTTCTAGATCAATTTCTTTGTTTTTAATTGGTATATTTAGATGATTAATATATTTAGATAATTATTGACATAGTTAGGTTAATATCTACCATAATTGTTATTACTTCCATTCATTTCTGTTGCTTTTTGCTCCTATTTTGTTTTCTACTCTTTTGTGGCTTTTGTTGTTTTAATTACACTTTTATGTGTTTATATTTTCTTTTCATTCTGAACATAATAACTATACCTCTTTTCAAACTTTTATTAATGGTTGTCTAGATTTTACAATATATATTTGCAACTAATTCAAGTCCACTTTCAATAGTCTTGTTCTATTTCACAGGTAGTGCTAGTAACTTATAATAAATTAGTCTGAATTCCTCCATTGTATCATTTCTGTAATTTATTTCACTTATGCATGAGCTATTATAATCAAATACATTGTTATTATTATTTGGAAAAAACTATCATATTTCAGATCAATTAAGAATAAGAAAATAAGTTCTATTTTATTCTTCCTTATTTCTTCTCTATTACTTTATTTCTTTATGTAGACCTGAGTTTCTTACCTGTATCATTTTCTTCTTTCTTAAGAACTTATTAACATTTATGTAAGACAGACCTATTGGCAACAAATTCCCTAAAATTTTGTTAGCTTGAGAAAGTCTATTCATATTTTATTTTTGAAGAATAATGTTTCAGATAAATAATATATTGTACATGTTTTTTTCTGCCAGCCCTTAAATATCTTATTCCATTCTCTTTTTGTTTGCTTGGTTTCTAAGTATTTGGATGCAATGCTTGCCTTTCCTCCCTAGTAGAAGAGGATCCACCTCATCTACAAGATTTTTTCAGTATTTTTTTTTATTTTCTGAGGTTAGACTGTGATATGCTAGATGTGTTTTCTATTTATGTTATTTGTTTCTTGGCATTTACGTTTTTGGTGCACTCTGAGCTCCTGGATCTGTGATTTGGTGTCTGACATTAATATGGAGAAAATTCTCAGCCATTATTGCTTAAAATGTTTGTTACGATTCTTTCTTTTTTTTTTCTTCTTTTTCTGCTATTATTCTTATCCATGTGTTACACTTTTTGTAGTAGTCCCATAGTTCTTGAATATTCTGTCAGTTTTTTCAGCTTTTGTATTCTTTGCTTTTTTTGGTTTTGGAAGTTTCTATTGACACATCCTCATGTTCAGAAATTCTTTCCCTTAGAGGAGCTTAATCTACTAATGGGCTCATCAAAGATATTCTTCATTTCCATTATAGGAATTTTGATCTATGTCATTTCTATTTTATTCTTTTTTAGAACTTCCATCTCTCTTCTTACAATACCCATATGTTCTTGGTTTTTTTTTTTTATCATTTTCCATTAGAGCTCTTAACATCTTAATCATAGTTGTTTTAAATTATTGGTCTGAGAATTTAAACATCCCTACCATATCTGATTCTGAAGCTTTATCTCTGGAAACTGTTTTGTTTTCCTCTTTAGAATTTATTGTTACTTTTTTGTTGAATACTAAACATGATATATTGGGTGAAAAGATCTTTGATAAACAGGTCTTTAGTAATGTGGTTGTAGGATTTGTAGGGAGTCAAGAATAGAAGCATCCTAGTGTTCTTCAGCAGTTCTAAGATAGGTTTCAGGCTTTTGATGGGCCTGTTTCTCTAGACTGTGAACTTCACCCCTTAAGTGAGATAGGACAGCCAGAGAGGAACAGAGTTGGATGTTTTCCTTCCCCTACATTGAAGGTTGGAGGGGCTGGAGTTAGATATTTTCCTTCACAGAGTTGGGTAAGCTTGAATATACCACAGTGTGTTAGGTTCTGGTACAATATTTTTTTCTTGAGGATTGAGCTTGTTAAGAATGGAATGCTCTGGCTCATTTCAAAATAACAGCATTCCTTTTTCTGTTGACAAAAGCATGGGGGATGTTTTTCCAGTTTTCACTGTGAGAAACGGGTACAGCTCATAGAGGAAAACTCAAAGAAATGGTGGGGGCTCTCCCACACTGCCTGCCATCCTGGATATTTTTCATTCTCTGATTTACACACACCGTGTCATCAGCAATTTGTCAATCACAGTTCAGGTTTTCTGATAGGATAGGGATAGCCACAGAGCTTCCTGCTCCTAAATGAAATATTTCTGCCCTGATGAGCTATGATTTTGTAGTTCTGCTCATCTAATTTAAAAATCAGTTATTTGTTCTATTAATCCATCAATTCTCTGATGAAGCTAAGAATAGTTTTTTTCTTCAGGGTTTTTTTTTCAGTTTTTGGCTTGTTTTTGGTATAGAGTGACAACTTCTAAGCTATTTACATGTTGGACTGGAAACAAGAAGTCACTCCAGTTTCTTTTGATTAGTTTATAATAGATTCTTCTCTATCCTTTTATTTTTAATCTTTCTGCAAATTTATAAATCCAATTCTGTAGACAGCGTATAGTTATGACTTCATTTTATGCACTCTAACAGTCTTTTTTTATTATTGCCTTTATACAATGTATTATTAAGTGGTTATTGATGTAATTATAATAATACCTATCATATTTGTAACTGCCATTTGTTATTATTCTTAAAAAAATTTGCCCTCTTTTTTGTGACTATACACAACCATTTCTGTGAGCATCCTGATTACTAGGATGTTTTTTTTAATTTTTTTAAATTTTATTCATTTATTTTTAGAGAGGGAAGGGAGGGAGAGAGAGAGAGAGAAACATCAATGTGCAGTTGCTGGGGGCCGTGGCCTACAACCCAGGTATGTGGCCTGACTGAGAACCAAACCTGTGACACTTTGGTTCACAGCCCGTGCTCAATCCACTGAGCTACGCCAGCCAGGGCTTGCCAGGATGTTTTGAACTCTGCATCTGCTATGTTGGCTATCTCTTCGTCACTTAATTCTATTTTTGGAGCTTTGATCTGTTCTTTCATTAGGGCCATATTTTTTTTTTTTGTCTTGGCACGTCTATTATGTTGTAAGGGGAAGAGCCTTAAGTATTCACCAGGGAGTGGCAACCCATGTCACTGTCTTGTGGCTCTGTATGTGGGGGAGTGGTCTGCAAGGGAACAATGCTGCTTGCTCGGCTCTCTGCCAGCTTTCAGCACTTCCCCCACTACCCACAAGCAAATTGGGCCCCTCTGGTGCTTATTCCTAGGTGGATGGGTTTGTGTACATTCCAGGACCCTGTGGGTCTCTCCAACAAGCTCTCCTGTGACACCAAAGCACATCATAATAACATTATCCAAGATTAAATATAAGGAAAGAATCTTAAAAACAACAAGAGAATAGGAGACAGTTACCTACAGAGGAATTCCTATAAGACAATCAGCTGATTTCTCAAAAGAAACCTTATAGGCAAGAAGGGGCTGGAAGGAAGTATTCAAAGTTATAAAAGGCAAGGGCCTACATCCAAGATTATTCTATCCAGCAAAGCTATCATTTAGAATGGAAAGGCACATAAAGTGCTTCCCAGGTAAGGTCAAGTTAAAGTTCATCATCACCATTTATATGAAATGTGAAATGGACTTATCAAGAAAAAG